>NC_048299.1:144929494-144997561 GCF_013100865.1 Trachemys scripta elegans
GCAGAGTCTTTCCTCCCAGATCACTGTGAATCAAGCAGAGCAGGGACTTCATCTGGCTCTCCCACATCCCTGTGTATGTACAGCGCTCCCAGAAAACCCTCCCTATGGAAACCGATACGTCTTCAAAACATTTGAGCTTGGAGGAAATACGTTCCAATTAGCCGTACCCAGAAGACAGGCGGGAAGTGTGTCTTTTGGGATCCCGCCCCCCATCTTTTACATAGCACTTGGATGTCTTCTCTGCTCCTAGGTGAGAGAGACGCGAGCGTGGAGGAATCTCAGGCTTCTCCTGTGAAGTCTCCCTGCGCTTCCCCACAGCGAAGCCCCACAAAGTCTCCACCAAAGAGCCCACCCGTGTCCCCCGCGAAGTCCTCAGACGGTAAGCTGAGCCTGTGTGCCAGGCAGTGATTATGCTGCATGGCGGGAATTGGAGCATTTGGGGTACTGCCTAGGGTGGATGCAGCAGTGTTCCTGCAGTCGCATCCTAAGATAAACCTGAGCCCTGTCACATGGGCAGCAAGGCATGGGCATACTGTAGGCTTTGAGGGGCATCTTCCACCAGTGGAAAGATAATCCAGTTCTCCTTTTCTTTGTTAAAAGGAGGGTGGGTTATTATGGCCATAAGTTCTGCGCCACCTTTGTCCCAACAAATCACACAGGAGGCCTTTGGAACGAAGATGTCTATTTCTTTATTATTTGCACCGCAGGAGTGCCCAAAGCCCTCCCCTGGAATAAGCTCTCCATTGTGTTAGGCGCTGTACAAACCCATGGAAAGACACCGCCCCCGTCCCAAAGAGTGGGCAATGTAACTTGAAACGAGGCGCAACCAGTGAGCATAACAATATGTGTAGTAAGAAACTGCTGGCTATGGACCTGATCCAAACCCCACTGAAATCAATGGGAGTCTTTCTACAAATTCCAGTGGGCTTTGGGTCAGTCAAATGTGTGTGAGTTAGTCCCCAGGGTTCCAGAACATTATTTATATATATATATATGGTATTATGTCGCCTCTGCTCTTACATTGAAATCCAAGGCAGGAGATAGATAGATATAGATATATATCTATATCTATATTTAGAGAGAGAGAGAGAGCACTATATCTATCTATCTCCTGCCTTGGATTTCAATATAAGAGGTGATATAATACTATCAGAGGGTATCAGATAGCTAAAATGAAAACACGTCAGCGTTGTGTTAATCAGTAGCTGGGCATAATGCGGGGAGAGAAATGGTGTGAGTTATTAGCATGCTCCTCAGATCAGATGCGTAGCTCACTGGAGACAATGAAGGCATCTGGCTGCCCTAGGCAAAGACGTGAACTGGTCCATGAAAGTCAATGTGGTGGCTTTACTCTTTTATTGTTCTCATTGTGTCTCATTGTGTTGGTGTATGTCTGTCCCCACAATTTCTTCCTTTCTCTTTCCATGTGTTGCTTTCTCCAAAGGACTTACCTCTGATTCTGAATACTTGTCACTGTAGTAAGTATAGAGAGGCTGTTTTCTAAGCTCACCTACCATCACCTTGCGGGAGGTGGGATGCTTCTCACAGGGGAGATAGAGGGTGGGTGGGGAAATCTTCCAATATGTTCACAGCAGGGATGCAGCTCCATGTAAAAGCTTCCAAATGTGCTAGCTTTCAGTTTGCCCAGTATCAGTCTTTCGTTATATGGGAGACCAACAGGCACCAGTTTTCAAATGTTGGGCACCTTAATAGAGCCTGCACGTTCTGCATTTGGCTGTTCCGATCAGCACTTAGGCTCAGAGGCAGGGTGGCCTATTGGACAGCACCAGCCTGGCACTTAGAAGATGTGGGTTCTATTCCTAGCTCAGCCCCTAGCCTGTTGGGTGACCTAGGGCAAGTCACTTCCCCACTCTATGCCTCAGTTTCCCCCTTTGTAAAATGGGGATAATGCTATTGACCTACTTTGTAAAGCACTTTGAGATCTACTGTGGGAAAGTATTACATGAGAGCAAAGCATTATTATTATTATCATCATAAATTCTATCTGTTGTTTCTCTAGAAACCCTCACCATTGTATGTAAGCACTGATACTTGAAAGTTCCCACTTTACCTGCCTGTGTGCTGATTTGACCATCCAACTGTGTAATTTAGACCTCTATTAAGATGCCGATGCCTCTCACTTCAGAGGGATTTTTAAGAAAGGCTCCTTTCTTATAGGCTGTTTCAGAAGAGTTGCTCTGACTTTTTCCTTGCTCAAGATTTTGAGAAGGATTTGTTTTTATGCCCCATTTTTATCTCCTGTCTCTCTTCCACCCAAAGACAGTCCTGAACGTTGTAAAAAGAAGCCAACTGTAGCCTCAGGTCTTTGTAGAAGGAATCTCCCACCCTCAAAAGCACCGCACCAAGATCACAAAATCTGCTTAATGGACAAAATTCTGCCCAGGAGGCCTTGACAGTTTTCTTCTCGCCCTGTTCACAGAACTTCCGCTGAGCTCAGTGGGTAGCGTGACCAGACAGCAAGTGTGAAAAATCAGGATGGGGGTGAGGGGTAATAGGTGCCTATGTAAGACAAAGCCTCAAATATCAGGACTGTCCCTATAAAATCGGGACATCTGGTCACCCTATCAGTGGTGGATCTGTGCATGGGGGAGGAATGGAATATAGGATTCAAGATCTGCTGGGCAGATCTGAGACCAGAGCTTTGTCCTGGCTTACTGATTTCAAAACACCAACGGTATGAGTTCAAATGGCCAGCATCAAAACTGGCCAGCAAAGCTATTTACGCTTGCTATAAACAGCTTTTCTTGCAGTTCTTCTGTCTTTTCCCCATTGCTTCCCATTGTGCACATCACTTTCCGCTGTTGCATACACAATTTGTGCCTTTAGTGTCCTAAAAGACAGCATGGGAAAAGGAAAGCTCTAAAATTTGATGAGGTTTCTGGTGGTAAGTCATTACTGGGGTCGGGGCGGTAAAATTAAAAAAAAATTAATGTTATAGATACTTGTAGGAATCGTTTCACCTAGCAGCTCCCTCTCTGCCATGCAGGAGACCAAAGTCTGGGCAGGTTTCAAGCTCCTACGCCATGTACATTTAAGGATATTACAGAACGCAGGGTCTGGGGGTGATGCAGTGTTGCATTCCTCATGCCACCTAATGTGAGAGCGTCTTACAGAGGCAAAGATTTTTTTCAGAATTTTTTTTACTCTTTTTTTCCCCCTACCAAAACAATTTGGCGAAACTGACATCTCGTGAAACGTCTCGGTGTTGCCAAATCTACATTTTGCTGGGGGTGGGAAAGGGGGCAGAAAGCTGGAGCTGAAAAATTTCACCCAGCTCTATTGAATACACAGCCTGTCTGAGAGCTGAAGCTACTTTCTTTCTTCAGTCCTAGCTGGCTTATTACGCCTTTGCGTTATTTCTTTATTTGAAAATGTGTGGCTGAATTCTTACTCTAGTACTTTCTCAGGACTCGGCACTGTGCTTCTCTCGCCAAAGAACTTCTCACGCCAGCCATTGACTGACATACCTTTGCGTAGTGACGGGTGTTCCTGTTTTAAGTAGGCAAAAATCTAATGGCTTGGTGTAGTCAAAATTACAGATGGACTCTGGTCTGCTTCAGATTTGGATCTTTCTCGGTGCTGACCAATCTCCTGTGATGAGAGGGACGGAAGTAAGGGCTTGTCTACGCAGTGTGACAGACCCAGACCAGTGGGGTACAGGAGTCTGGTAGGGGGCAAATATACTGGTCACTGGATGAGTCGTTTTCTGTTCCCTGAGTGACCAGAGAAGGGGCTACACTAGAGTAATCAGGAACCTGCTAGAACCAGTTAAGGCAGGCAGGCTAATTAGGATACCTGGAGCCAATTAAGAAGAAGCTGCTAGAATCAATTAAGGCAGGCTAATCAGGGCACCTGGGTTTTTAAAAGGAGCTCACTTCAGTTTGTGGTGTGAGTGTGAGGAGCTGGGAGCAAGAGGCGCAAGGAGCTGAGAGGGTGTGCTGCTGGAGGACTGAGGAGCAGCTGCAGTCTATTTTTAGCGCATGGGCTTGCTCAGAGATAGCACAGGTATGTCTCTTTGAGGATCCACACCCCAGCTTGAAGGGTAGATGTACCCTGGGTCTCTGCGTAGAGAAGCACTAATGTTTTTTAAACTGTATTGCGTCTTGAGGGTCACCATCATTCTCACTGAGTTGCACTTAGTCACAGGAACAACCCCAGCAGAGACGGGCGCTACGCATTGAGTAAGTACCGCTCTGTGCTCGCCAGGATCGGGCTCTAAGTCAAGCACTGGGTGGAGGTGCAGGCAGGCTAGGAGTCAAGCAAAGAGCCAGGCCTTACAAATGAAGGCAGCCAAGATAGGGGGTTGACTGCCTGATTGCAAATGTTCTCTGCACTGCAGGCTCTGAAAAGAAAGCTTCCTCCTCCATGCCATTTCCTTTCTATCCCAAACCCTTATGGAATCATGGCGGGGATGCCTGCACAAAATGTATTCACTGTCTGAATAATTAACAAGGTTAATGTGTCCTTGCAGCCAGCCTCTGGGAGGGTTGGATGGGGGAGATCCAGCTTTCACCATACCACATATTATCCATATTTTGATGCTAGCTCTATTCCAGTGCTAGCTCTAAAACCAGCAGCTCGGCAAACACCAAAGCAGTCATATCACTTTTTTAAGCGTGGTCCATAGTTGTCTACGGCAGTGGTTCCCAAACTTTAACAACCTGTGAACCCTTTTCACTAAAATGTGAAATCTCGTGAATCCCCTCCTAAAAATGAATATTTCCAGGGATTTAAGTTTAACTCTCCTCAGTGTGATGCTAACATTCACTCACCTCTCACTGAAGCAAAACAGCACTCCAGAGAAAATGACTTAGTATCGAATTACTGAGGCACCTGAACCTGCTACAGTGACTACTACCTGGTTCCAGCGGGTTTGGGGCGCAAACACTTTTTGTTCCACCACCAGGGCTATCCCTAGGAGGGTGCCCCGCGAGGGACAAATTAGCCTGGACCACCCCCCACGTACAGCGTGGCCCCTCCTCACTCTGCCCCTCATGCCACCCAACTTCCCGTCTGCCAAAGACAGGGGTCCAAGCTGCCACCTGTGTGCCTGGGGTCCCAGCTGCCGCCCTGCCCACGATGGGGCTCAGGCTGCTGGCCCCTGCTGGCCGGGCTCTGGGATGCCGGCTCTGCACTCCGTGGGGCTTGGGCTGCTGGCCCCACGCTGACTGGGGCTCGGCTGCCCACTCAGCGCTCCACAGGACTCCACAGTCTGCGCTGCAACTGGGCCACACCTGCTGCCTCCCATGCCTGGGGTCCTCTGGCCGCCATTAAGGAAATTTTTCTGGCGAACCCCCTGTAACGTTGTGCGAACCCCCAGGGGTTTGCGAACCCCAGTTTGGGAGCCACTGGCCTACGGGGAAGGGGTGAAAGGTAATTTGTTGGCAAATATATTCATGGGAGCAATATATTCATGATGAATATGTGCAAAGGGAACCGCTGCTCCACTACGTATATTGCGTGGGCTTTACACAAGCTGTGACAAGTATCAGCCAAGAGTGCGGTCTAGCAATTAGAGCAGGGGATCCATGGGTTCTATTCCTCACTCTGCTTCTTACTTAGTGCATGACCTTGGGCAAGTTGCCTAAATGATCCATGGTTCAGTTTCCCCATCTGTAAAATGGAGATCATACCGCAGGCCTCACAAGGGTGTTGGGTGGCTCAGCACCTCTTTGTAAAGCCCTTTGGGATCCTTAGTTGAAAGGTGCTATGGAAGTCTGGTGTGTTCATTATAATTATCTTAGTAAATCCCATAAAGAAATCTATGGGACAAGGGAAAAAAAGAGAGAAGGAGAGGAGAAGGAAGAGGAAAAGAGGTATGCATGCAATTGTTTAATTGATTCTTCCCAGAACACAGCTTCCTGCATTCATTGTCAAAGAGGATCATTCATTAACCTAGTTGCAAAAGAAGCCCTTTGCAAAACACCACACTCCTGTCTGTGTTTGTGGGCTCAGAGGGAAAAACATCATGAGTGAGCAAATGGAAAATCCAAGTGCTTAGGTACCCTTAGCACTGTTTAAATGTACCGGTCACTTAGCAGACAGGCTTCCAGGAGTTCTGACCATCCTTGGCCAATCTGCTCCTGTTGGGCACCCATGTTTGCTTAGCAATAACCCCTTCTTCTCTGGAGTTCCATAGACGAAATTTGCAACCTCTTTTTCCCAGGGACGAAGTTGAGAAGACTTCTGGTTTTAAACCTAGGCCAGACCTACGCGTAAGCCTGGTCTACACTGGGGGGCGGGAATCGATCTAAGAAAAGCAACTTCAGCTACGAGAATAGCGTAGCTGAAGTCGATGTATCTTAGATCGACTTACTTCGCGTCCTCGCAGCGCGGGATCGACGGCTGCCGCTCCCCCGTCAACTCTGCTTCCGCTCTCGCCCTGGTGGATTTCCGGAGTCAACAGGAGCGTGTTCGGGGATCAATGTATCGCGTCTAGACGAGACGCCACACATCGATCCCCGATAGATCAATCACTACCCGCCGATCCGGTGGGTAGTGTAGACATACCCATAGACTGACCTAGTTACCTTGCTCAGGGGCTCTGAACAATTTTGCACTTGGAACACTGTAATTAGATTGACCTCACCCTGGTGTAAACATGGCTAGGTTGACGGAAGGATTCTTCCGTCAGCCTCTCTGAAAGACAACCTCTTCCACTGCTGTTGGAAGTGTCTACACCACGGTGCTACAGTGGCATAGCTTCAGCAGCATCGCTCTGCCACTGCAGCGGTTACCAGGTAGACATACCTTTAGTTCCAACTTCTAGCTCTGCCTGCATTCAATGAGGAAAAATTAAACCGAGGAGGCAACGTGAAGCACAAGCTCTTTCCTCGGGTCCAGGAGATGTGGGTCAGAGGATCCTTCCCGGCCATATTGTCTCAACCCATCAGTGTCCCATTTTCTCCACATCACAGCAAGATTGCTCTGGCTTTTGTTGAAATCAAGGGCCAAATTCCCATTCAGTGGGAGCATGATAAGGTCTAGTCTGTGTAAATACCATAGGCCTGATTCCCCACTGCCCTGCACCTCCTGTGCAAAGTGGATGAAACATACCACCAACTTCAGATCACGCCCACTTTGCAGAGATGTATAGATCCTCAAGGTGCACGGCACAGGAGAGCCAGACCCAATGGACTTACAATGGTGCCAGAGAGAAGGGAATCAGACCACGACAATGTCCTTGCCCCTTGGGCCAAATTCTGCTTCTATTTAAACTAGTGTCAAGGTAGAGTTTCCTCAATGGAGTCACTGGTGGAATGATTATAGTAAGACCACAGGGCTAGCTCTAGGCAAGCTGGAAAATGCCCACTCCTTATTAGCCTGCAATCTCCCAGTCAAAACCACTTCGCAGAGCCAGGCGATCCGGCCCTGTAGCCACACAAAATAGCAGCCCTTCTAGTGAGATTGGGGACCCTGCCCCCATAAATCCTCATGCCTTGTGTCTTTCTTTTGTGAAGGTGCTAAGAAGACGGACACCAGCCAAGCCCTTGCCGATCCCACTGCTGCTGGAGAGGAGGCGCAGCCGGCAGCGGTGGTCGTGAACGGGAAAGATGACGACCAAACTGCAGAAGACACCCTAAGCAAAGGAATGAGCCAGATGACTACAACCACAGATGCTGACCCGGATGCCCCTAAGGACAAAACCGAGTCAATTACTAGTGGGCCTGTGTCCCCAGAAGGCTCGCCATCCAAATCTCCCTCCAAGAAGAAGAAGAAATTCCGGACCCCATCCTTCCTGAAAAAGGGCAAAAAGAAGGAGAAGGCTGAATCTTGATTCCTCTCCAGGCCTTCTCCTCCTGCTGCTTCCTTCCTTCTCCCCCACCCACCAAGGTCACCAGAGCAGTAGAGGAAGCTGATAGCCAATAGCTGCCTCTCCTAGAATGGTTTGTGCTGAGATAGAACCAGAGGTTGAGGGTCCTGGAATGACTCCTGTGTAATACGTGTGGCTGAGACAACATCTAGACTTTGCGGGAAATGAGGCAAATTTTCTGGGTACTCATGGCGCGAGACGTATCATTCCCTGTTAAACCGGTTTTTGAAGAAGTAAGCGAGTTTAGGAATGATTGTGGTCCTTATTTTCTGCTCAAGGGAGCTAGTCACTAATTTCACAAGCTGTAAAACTGGTTCTCTGTACCAGTTCCTCCTCGTCACAGCACTAATGCTCCAAACCATTTATCTCCTGTGGGCTGTTTTTCCACATGCTGCTACCTTTACAGCCCATGTGGCCGCCTTTTAGAAATAATTTGGTGCAAGAAAAGACCCTCGTGAAACAGGAGGGGACATTGACAATGATTGATTCCCTTTTTCCAGTTCTGCAGTGGAATCCTGGCTAATCACAGTGTTGCAATTCACTGTATAATCTCAAATGGAGACGATCCAGTTTTATCAGAACCCAAAGGTGAAGGATTGGTCTCCTAGAAGGAAGGGTCAGGCTATGGACCCATGACCTTTTGCCTCCTGGGCCTTACACCTAGGCCAACAAGCCATTTTCAACTTCCTTTCTAGCCAGAATGGTGACACCAAGTTATCTAACGGTCCATTTGCTGCAGTAGTGAAGCCTCTTGGAAATGACTATTGTGTCTCAGTCGGTGGGGAAGTACACAAATCCCTCCCTCACAATAACACACAAGATAACGTGTCCCACTATATTTATAGTGGTAAGAGCGGGGAAGGAAAAAAGCCTCCGGGAACTCTCTATGTTAAGTTTAAGAAGCAAGAAAACTTCAGTCACTAAGTGCTATTTTGTTAGTTTGGAATAAATGCACGCTGACGATATCACTCCTGTAATAATCACTCCAGAATGAAAAGCCTATAGAAAATGCGACTTCACCCCCACTTGCTGCGCTACTAATTAATTACACTTAGATGAGGCTGCGATGCAGATGTGAGACCTGTTAGCACTTTTCATTGCGTTCAGCTTCCGCTGGCTCAGCACATGCCATTCTGGACTGGCAGCGAAGCGGGGTTGTGAGTGCATTCCCTCTTCCCCACCCGCACTCTCCCACCAACCCCGACTCCAGAGTGAAAATGAAACACGAGTTCACACCTGTGACATGTTATTGCCAACTGGCTTAACCTGCCCCCGCCCATCTCTAACCTTCACCCCCTCTTCAAAATAAGACAAAGTTACCAACAGATGAGGATTATTACAATTTACAATCAGAGAATCATAAAAATATAGGGTTAGAAGGGTCATTGAGAGACCATCTGATTCATCCCCCCCATGCTAAGGTAGGATTAAGTAAACCTGGACCATCCCTGACAGGTGTTTGTCCAACCTGTTCTTAGAATCCTCCAATGATGTAGATTCCACATCCTCCCTCGGTAACCTGTTCCAGTGCTTAACCATCCGGATAGTTAGAAAGGTTGAGCTAACATCTAACCTATCATGCCACAGTTAAAGGAGATAAACAGGCCAATGTTCCTCTGTCAGTTTGAGGACTCTGGCATTAAAGGTGCTAACCAAATGAGAGCTTGATCTTGCTCCATTGAAACAGGATTTCCATTGGCTTAAATGGGAGCTGGATCAGACCCCGAAGGCTTAAGGTCGCTGTTCTCAAACAATGGGCTATTGTTAGTCCGCAGAATGGCACTTGGAGAACCATGCAAGGGAGTGGGGTGTGTGTGTGTGTGTGTTGAGAAACTGGGAAAGAGATGGTCCATGGAGAAATCTTTCTCTGTCATCAGGTCCACAGAATGGAAGGCTTGAGAACAACTGACGTAGAAGGATATTGTAGTCTGTATACTGACGCAGTGTTCTGGGTCAGGCTCATCGCTAACATCTACCAGTAGTTCTATAAGATCAGGAGGCGAGGCCTCTTTCTGTAGTGGCCTGGACTTGAAACCGTGACGCTGAACGCCAATGAAGTTTGGATTTGGATGTGATTCCGGATCCATAATTTGTGAGCCGGATCCATCTCTGCCTGTATGAAGCAAAATGGTTGGAAAAATTCTGATAAAAAAGCAACAACTTTTGTTGTGTGTTTTTTTTTTTTTTTTAATTGTTCCAACCCTGTGGTTTTCAGAGTCTCATTTGTGCTGGAATGAGGCTGTGGGGTCTAGTGGTTAAAGCACATGACTGCATCTTAGGATACCAGGGTTCTATTCTCAGCTCTGGCCTGGTGGTTGACCTTGGGTTAGTCTCTGCACCTCAGTTTCCCCTATGTGCTTTGAGCTCTGCTGTTGAAAAGTGCTATATGTGAACGCTAGGTATGGTTATTTATTATTCCCCTTCACAGTAACAGAATCTGTTCAGGCAAAATGTCCTTGAAATAATCTTTTTTTAATAAGGCTCTTGTGGTGGGGAATCCAAGAACTTGCATTCCAGCAAGATCCATACTGAGAAAGTAGCTGATGCATTTTCTTCATAGGGTAGGGAATCAGCTCCCCAGTCTTGCATCACGATTTGCCTTAATACAGAACTTTGGGGTGATTCGCAATTTTTAATAAGCACCAATATCTTGCTTTGCCACATTTTTTTCGGGGGGAGGGGTAGAATGGAGGGGAAGATATTTTGAAAACACAAGTTATTTTTATTTTAAAGAGCAAGTTACTAGGTGTGCTTGGCAAATGTGGAACATGGAAAAAAAATCAACAACAAAAACCTCAGCAGCAAAAATGCCGGACCTTTTAGATATGTGCTCTTGGTGTTCATGTATGCTAGATAAATTAAATCCAGGTCCTTAAGGTTAGCTGTGCTTAAGTTTCTGTTGCCTAAATCCACTGTATGCACGATGGGCAGATTTTGACATATTAAAGGCCCAAACCTATAAATATTTACTGTTGGATGTTGTGCTTATTAACATTAGATTTTAAGGCCAGAAAGGCTCATTATGACTATCTAGTCTGAATTCCTGAATAACAAGGCCAGAGAATTTCACCCCTGAGTGATCCTGCGAAGTCAATGGTTATTATTGACCATGATGTCTTATTGTTATTTAATATCTGAATTACAACCCTGCCCAGAGGCCCATGATCCGGATTGGGGCCCCATTGGACTAAGTGCTGCATAAACATAGATGAAAGTAAAAAGCAACAGAGGGTCCTGTGGCACCTTTAAGACTAACAGAAGTATTGGGAGCATAAGCTTTCGTGGGTAAGAACCTCATTTCTTCAGATGCAAGTACAGTACTTTTTACAGATTCAGACTAACACAGCTACCCCTCTGATAGATGAAAGTGTGGTCCCTGCCTCCAAAGAGCTTGAAATCTTGGGTCCTGCTTCTGCAACAGACGCCACAGACCCATGTGAAGGGATCCGTCTATGTGGTGTCAGTCACAGTACTGGGCCTAAGACCCCTAAGACCTCAGTCCTGCAGTCAGATCATGTGGGGGTCTCACAAATTCCAGTGGGGCTTCACGTGAATGCGCACGCACCATGTGGATCAGACTGCAGGACTGGGGATTAGAGTGGTGCCTGAGTCTTATGATGAGGTGAATTCCACCCTTAGTACAATTAATACCTGGCGCAAAATTCAGACTTCATATAGCTAATCAGCTCCATTGACTTCCTTATTTGTTACTTGTACTGGAGTTGCATCTGTTTACACTAGCTCTGATTTTTGCCCTGTGGTGTGACCAGTTTTAAGATCTGGCGCTGGGTGTTGGGCACCAAAGAAGAAAAACATGAGCCAACGGTCTGCTCCGTGCAAAGGCAAATGTTGAGATGGGTGACTGGGTAAGCTAAGAAGGGCCACGTGAGGAACATGTAGGTTAGAGACATACTCAAAGAAACAGCCATAAACAAAAGAACGAGGGAGTGCAGGCTCAGATGGTTTGGTGATGTAAAGCGCGGTCTAGACAACTATGTGGGTAAGAGAGTCCAAGAGATCAAGACTGAAGGGAAAAGACTGCGAGGCTGACCCAAGAAGAAATGATGGGATGTCATAAGGGAAGATACAAAAACAACTAGGAATCTGGGGGCACCTTAAAAACTAACAGATTTATTTGGGCATAAGCTTTTGTGGGTAAAAAACCTACTTCTTCAGATACCCACAAAAGCTTATGCCCAAATAAATCTGTTAGTCTTTAAGGTGCCACCGCACTCCTTGTTATTTTTGTGGATACAGACTAACACCACTACCCCTGATAAGGGAAGATGTTAGTTTGTGGTGTGATGGAAGCTAAGGCATTGAGCAAAGTGCTTTGGGATTAACACCAGGAAAAGAGGAGGGGTGGGTGTGTGTGTGTGTGTCTAAGTCAAATATATAGGTGCATAGAGCTAGGCTTAATGTCTGAAAAAATCATGAGCAGAGGCAAAAGTAATATGGCTCCTCACATTTTATTTAGAAGAAAATAAAGAAAGGCTGAAAGCTAAGTTCTTGGAATGTCTCAAGCCACCATTCCCCCAGATGAGTAAGAGGTTCGCAACTTGGTCCTAAGACTTTTTACTTTTCTTCTTTTTCCTCTTTCCAATCTGAGCCTTTTGCGTCTCCTCCCACCTCTTCTGTACTCCCCTGCTTTCCTCCGCTTTTGTTTTCTATCTGCCATCTTGGATATGTTTGTAGATAGCTCCAGGGCCGATTGCCACATCCTTCTCACTCCTTCTGTAAAGTTGGTGTCAGCTTGCCATGCGTCTAGTTCAGAGCTGTATTTTGGGTATAGACACCAGTACCACCAAAGTTAAGGGATGTTTAGATCCCGTGTTCTTGCTGGACCTGTCTCTAGCAGAGATGAAACCATTCCAAACCCCCTGACGCAAATACCCCCAAATTTTGCAGTCTGGGAGTGGGGATCATCTTTAATCTTACCAATCTACTAAATTGCAGGCTGCATGGCTTTTATCACACAAGGCAGCAAAGGCCAAAACCCAACATACAAGATCAAGTATGATGAGATTCTGAGCCATGAAAAGCAGCACGAAATCAAGATAAATCTCCACTCCTTCTACTTCTGCCTTTTTGTTCTTTGGTGAAATGTCACACTCAATATTGACTCTAATGTCTCTCTTCCCAGCCCTTACACATCTGGACTCCCATTGAAATTAGGGGGAATCTCTCTTGTGTGAAGCGTGCAGGGCTGGGGTCTAATAGATTGTCTTTAAAACAGCATAAATTATAAGCATTATTTTTAAAGTATAGGAATTAAAAAGGGAAAAGCCATTCACCAACTGGGATCAGAAAGAAAGTGCAACTGCCCTTGTATGGGGAAGTATTGCATTATTAGATATAATTACAAGATATTGATCCCTTCTTCTGAAGCACTGTCTACTGTGAGAGACAGACTCTTGGACTAGATAGATCATTGATCTGTTATGGACACATTCCTATGAAATGCAGGGATTTCCTATGTTTAAGACTGAATGTCTAGCAGTGTTTACATATGAGTTTGCATGTAAAAGGAAAACAAGCCCTGAATGCCAGAACCTGAGCTGCATACATGCTGCTTCCAAAAAAGGCCTGGCCTAAGTGAGTGGGAGT
Source organism: Trachemys scripta elegans (assembly GCF_013100865.1). Classification (NCBI taxonomy): domain Eukaryota; kingdom Metazoa; phylum Chordata; order Testudines; family Emydidae; genus Trachemys; species Trachemys scripta. Next base: position 144,942,936 of record NC_048299.1, read on the forward strand.
CCGCCCAAGCCCCAGACATGATTTAGAAGCGTCAGATAAAATAGCCTGAAAGGGACCTGAACCAAAATCCTGAACTGTGGTGAAGCTTGGATCTGAATCCAGTTCTTGCAGCCTAAGGCCGTCTCCTCTATAATAGCCCTTGGATTTGACCCTAATTTGGAACTGAAACCATATTGGTAAATATTACTCACTTTACTGAATATGTACACCCATTCCTAACAAGTGGTTCATTGAATAGTTGTGCTGGTGCCATTCAGGATGAGATTCTGAGCTTCCGTTAATACCCACTGAAATCCTGATTCTAATCTCGCTTCCTGTGGTTTCACGCCAGCATAGCACCATTGACTGTAGTGGAGTCAGTCATGAGTTGAGGCCTGATCCAGAGCCCACTCAGATCTATGGAAGTGTTTCCATTGACGTGAAGGGGCTTTGGAGCGGGTCTTTTCATCAGTGTAAAGGAGAGCCAAGTCAGGCCTGTGGACATCGGGGTGCTCAGAATCAGGCCCATGGAGAGGCAAGGAGAGGCTTTCACACATTAAGCACAGAACTGCAAAAGCCTAATGCACCAATTCCCTCAGAATAACCAGAGCCACATAATTTAGGAATCTCGGTGCTTCTGTTGGCTTTTTTTTTGTTGAGCTGTTCTGAAGAGAAGCACTTGAGTTAATAAGGAACAATGACCATAGACTAGCTCTGTAATTACATGATATTTACTTACTGGTTATTCATTTATAAGTTTACATCTGTTCACGGTAACACTTGTGCCATGTAATCGGCAAGGCATAAATAACCATGTAATTATTCTGAAATTACCCCCTAATTATCCCCGCCATTATGGATCTGATTTATGGTTATTTGTTCCAAAGGGGAGGGGGGAGGAGAAGAGGAAAAGCTCAGTGTGAAGCAGTGGCTGAAATGTACGGGATCTAATTCTGTCTTCTCCACCCTCCCTGAATACTCCCAATGATTGGCTGGATTCTTGGAGAAGGGGCTTCATGCAGAAGTGTTTTGTGATTCACAGAGGGGCAGCATGGAACTGCAGTGCCCCAGGGAAAGCGCGCAGTCTCCATTGTGACGGTGAGAATCACAACTGGATCCCTGCTTCCTCTTTTTTCCACAGGGGAAATAATCTTCCTCAGCCCTTTTACTGGCACACCTCACTTCCCCCTCCAGCTGGTTCAGTTACGTTGGCTGGCATGTTAGGGGAGGAGCCAGTGCCCATCCCTCCCTGCCCACCTGCATCAGAGGGGGTGTGGCCTTCGCTTTCCCCACTCTACAGGGGCTGGGGCTGCAGGTACCCAATCCAGGTGAATACACAGGCTTACACTTATATGCAGCTGGGCTGATGGCTGATCCTGGAGATGCTTGATCAAGGTTATAGCTCTACAGTTTGGAGATTGGGAGGAGAGGAGGGAGGGGGCTTTTTACAAATACACACTCAGCCTGTAGCCCTTTTCTTGCAGTCATACACACACTGGGGTTTGAGCAGCTACCCAGAGAAACAGGCTGCTTGAAATACAAGTTAGAGGGAGGTTGTGACTGTCCATTATCCTGTGTCTGAGTAGAAGAGCTTCATTCTTACTTTCAACTTCATACAACAAGGCCTGCACTGTGGCCCATACCACACAGGGACTGTCTTTGTCTTAAGAAAGTATTTTAAAATAGCCCCAAAGCTTCCAGTTCAAATTTGTTTGCTAGATTTTTTTCTTTTCTTTTTTTTAAAGAAAGACCCTGGGCCAAATTCAGCTCTGGATTAAGCAGGCACAAATCCTCATTCTCTTCTGTTTAGGTTCATAGACTGTGCCCATCACCATGGTATCTGAGAACATTGAACCGGATTCTCCTCTCACTGATACTTGTGTAAAGTAGGAGTGACGCTATTGAAGCCAATGAAGGTGTAAACACAGAGGAAGGTCTTAATCCCATTGAAGTCAATGGAAAGACTCCATTGTCTTCTGTAAGTGTTGGATCGGGCCCTCCATGAGAGCAGCATAAGGCCTGTTGACCTCACAACACTGCAGTCACTCATAAGACCTTTGGTCCCATCTCTGCTAAGCCACTGAGGTGGGCTGGTGCCTTGAGCAATTATTTCCATCAGGGTTTTCTATCCAAGGCCAGTGCATATGCACTGGTCTGAACGGAGTGTTTGGGCATTAGCCTGACAACTGTCAAACACCAAACAGATTGGGAGGGTGGAAGAAACTTGTTTTTCAAAGAAACATTCATCTAGAACTGTAGTCCCTGTGTATCTTTCCTTTCCAGCATTGAGTTCACCACCAGTAGCTGGCCCGATTTGAACCACAGTTGCAGGGAAGGGAAGGCAAAGGGCTAGGCACTCCTCATGCTTCAGAAATAGACATCACAATAATTCAGCCCCCTACCAACATGAATCTTAGTGAAGATGAACTTTGCAGAGAGACCCTCCGTGCTAGGCGGTGAGGGGAATAAGAATATGGCCGTAGCAGGGCTGCTAAAGCAATGGAAATGGCTAACAGGTGACATCAAACCAACGGAAATTCCAAATAACATCAGATTTCCCTTGCTGATTGACAGGTGAGCCTGCCTCAAATCCACAAGCAGGTGTTTTCCATCCTTCAAACCAGCTCTTTATGCTTTGCCTGTCACAGCAAATTGGCTGAGGGTAACAGTACACTAAAATGTGTAGTAACCCAGGGTAGCCTGATCGGTATACTAACAATAGCCAAACTAAGTAAGGTACAATGTTCTGTATATCAGTTGGGCTGTTAAAGTGAAATGTCTGTGTCTGACAATCGTTGCTTGAAAGTGCTGTTTAATGTCCTTGTCTGTAAATAAGCCCCAGTGTTTGGCCTTTTGCTAATATTGTGAAGTTTTACATTAGGGTTCTGGTGTAAATAACTTTATTGCTACTTAGACCCTGGTATCCTGTATCTGTGCATAATTACTTGAAAGCTATATTTTTTTCTGTATGTCGACATACACTTTTCTAGTGAGCGGGACATTCAGATTTGCAGTTTGTTTCCTGGCGGGGGGGGGGGTTCCTTTGCAATTTTATATTCTGTTTTGGTTTCTAATCTTTCAATGCCCAAGTCATCCTGCTGTTTTAAAGAGAATTTTGTGGTGTGATTTGCAAGCCCTTTATCTGCATTGGGTTAGAGTTCTGTTAAAACTGCATGTCCCTGCATACAGATGATTGTATACGCTCTTCTTTTCTGAATGGATATTACTGTATTAAAGCAACTACACTCAGTGTGGGTATGGTTCTCTCTTTAGGCCTGTGCAGGTCCAGCCTGAGTGATGTAAGGACCAGAGGCTCGCTGTTAAAATGCTATTCCCCTTTGATAGCTCTGGAACAGCAGCAAATGAAATAAACTTTCACCATAACACTTACAACACATTTTCTTTTCATGTGAATTTTGCTTTGGTAAGTGAAATCCTCCCATGAAACCACTTCCATGATGCTGGCCTGGACTGGGGGGATCAGCTTCAGGCAGAAGAAGGGTGTTCAGTCTTCCTGTCTTTCACTACTATGCTGAAACTGCTCATTAAAAATGCTACTGGCGACTTTCCTACTCAATGACTGAAACCTCCCAAATGGATTTCACACAGTTATTAGCAGGACCGGCTCCAGGGTTTTGGCCGCCCCAAGCAGCCAAAACCACACACAAAAAAAAAAAAGATCTGCGGCGGCAATTCGGCGGGAAGTCCTTCGCTCCGAGCCGGAATGAGGGACCGTCCGCCGAATTGCCGCCGAATACCTGCACCTGCCGCCCCTCTCCAGAGCGGCTGCCCCAAGCACCTGCTTGAGAAGCTGGTGCCTGGAGCCAGCCCTGAATCCAGCATAGTATCAGAAGGTGCCATCTTTCAGCGGAGATATAAAACCCAAGGCTTGAGTAACTGTGGGCATTAAAGAATCCCCATGGCAGGGCCGGCTCCAGGCACCAGCGAAGGAAGCAGGTGCCTGGGGCGGCCAATAGAAAGGGGCAGCACTCCGTCCGTTGTTGGGGTGGCACGTCCGGGTCTGTGGCAGCAATTCGGCAGCGGGTCCTTCAGTGCCTCGCTTCCTCTTCGGTGGCACTTCGGTGGCAGCTCAATCGCTCTGCTTCAATTGGGTCTTTTCTTTTTTTTTTCTTCGCTGCTTGGGGCGGCAAAAAAGCTGGAGCCGGTCCTGGCTGCATTATTGTCTCACTACTCTTTCATAGGGAAAAGTACCACCTACTGAATCACCAGCATCTTAGATACTCCTTGGATGTCTCCCCCCAATGCAGTGATCCAGCCCAAAGCTACTTAGATTGCTTACAAGATCTGATATGCTGATCAAAATATAAGTTGGAATGGCTGCAAGCAATTATAGTGGGGGAGGAGAGGACTCAGCAGCATCACAAAAAACAAAGCTGAGTAGAAAATTGTGAGAATCCAACACATTTAAGAGAAAGGAGCATTGGGCGTAAGCTAATTTGTTGTAGTATACAGATGGAGCATTTCATAGCCTGTGACCTGTCATGCTTCAAGATTACACTTAGCCTGAAAGATCCCAGAGTGCTTCCATATGTAACACCCCTGAAATGCAACTACCTCACAACTGGAGGACAATAGTTGGTGCACAACATGCTGCAAACAGCAGGGAGAAAGGGAATTGTGTCCAAAGACACTTATGAAATTCCTGTCCCTTATGAAAAGTTCCCTGAAATGACTGTCTAGGCAGAGGAAACAGGCTACAGTTCATAGAATCATAGAACTGGAAGGGACCTTTTGCGAACAGGGGCTGCTAACAGGGAGTTTCGCAAGGGAGTTTGGAAGGGGAGCAGGAAGGGAGCGCGAGTCCCTTGCCGGTTCTATCTTAAACCCTTTATTCCCCTTAAAACCTTAGCCCAAACTACATTCAAAACTTCTTGCTTTAAACAACCCCTTCATTAACTAAGAGAAAATGCAGGCAGAAGCCCAGCTGCAGAGTGGGGGCTATCCAGTTTATTGCACTGAGTGTAGCATGTATGATTACCTGCCCCGTGGGCGGGTGGCGTATGTGTGCATTCAGTGCAAGGAGCTCCTGGCCCTCAGAGACCACATACGGACTCTGGAGGCCAGGGTGGAGGAACTGGAGGAGCTAAGGGAGGCAGAGAGGTATGTTGATGAGGCTTTCCAGGACACTGTAGAATTGTCCAACCTCCGGTCAGACAGCCCCTGCGCTGTTGAGGAGCATGAAAGGCCCAGGGAAGCAGAGCAGTCAACGGGAGCAGAGGGAAACCTTCCCATAGTTGGGACCCTCCTTCCAGACGGTGCTGCTGTTGCCTCTCGCACTGAGGTTACCTCTCCAAGGGAGGGAACTCCAGTTGCTAGGAAAAGGCAGGTATTAGTATTGGGAGATTCGATCATTAGAAACGTAGACAGCTGGGTTTGTGATGACCGGGAGAACTGTACAGTGACTTGCCTGCCTGGTGCGAAGGTTGCGGATCTCTCGAGGCATCTAGACAGACTTATGCGTAGTGCTGGGGAGGAGCCGGTGGTCGTGGTACATGTAGGTACCAATGACATAGGGAAGGGTAGGAGAGACGTCCTGGATGCCAACTTTAGGCTGCTAGGGAAGAGACTGAAATCCAGGACCTCTATGGTGGCATTCTCAGAAATGCTCCCAGTTCCACGTGCAGGGCCAGGTAGGCAGGCAGAGCTTCAGAGTCTCAATGCGTGGATGAGACGATGGTGTAGAGAGGAGGGGTTTACATTCATTAGGAACTGGGGAAACTTCTGGAATGGGGGGAGCCTATACAGAAAGGATGGGTTCCACCTAAACCAAAGTGGAACCAGACTGCTGTCTCTAAACATTAAAAAGGTTGTAGAGCAGTTTTTAAACTAGGAGATGGGGGAAAGCCGACTGCTGCAGAGGAGCATGTGGCTCGGACAGAGACTTCTCTTAGGGGAGAGTCTAATGATAGAGAATCTCCAGGTTATAGTCAGGAGCAGAGGATGGAAGAGGAAAAAGTAGGGGCCAGATCAGATGATAAACATTCACATAAAAAAGAATCTGATACATCAGAAAAGGGCAGACAAATAAACAGTGACAAGTTTTTAAAGTGCTTGTACACAAATGCTAGAAGTCTAAATAATAAGATGGGTGAACTAGAATGCCTTGTGATAAAGGAGGATATCGATATAATAGGCATCACAGAAACCTGGTGGACTGAGAGCAATCAATGGGACACAATCATTCCGGGGTACAAAATATATCATAAGGACAGAACAGGTTGTGCAGGGGTGGGGGGAGTGGCACTATAGGTGAAAGAAAATGTACAATCAAATGAAGTAAAAATCCTAAGCAAATCCGCATGTTCCATAGAATCTCTATGGATAGAAATTTCATGCTCTAATAAGAATATAACATTAGGGATCTATTATCGAGCACCTGACCAGGACAGTGACAATGATGATGAAATGCTAAGGGAAATTAGAGAGGCTATCAAAATTAAGAACTCAATAATAGTGGGGGATTTCAATTATCCCCATATTGACTGGGAACATTTCACTTCAGGACGAAATGCAGAGATAAAATTTCTTGATACTTTAAATGACTGATTCATGGAGCAGCTGGTACGGGAACCCACAAGGGGAGAAGCAACAGAGGGTCCTGTGGCACCTTTGAGACTAACAGAAGTACTGGGAGCATAAGCTTTCGTGGGTAAGAACCTCACTTCTTCAGATGCAAGTCAAGGGGAGAGGCAACTCTAGATTTAGTCCTGAGTGGAGCGCAGGAGCTGGTCCAAGAGGTAACTATAGCAGGACCGCTTGGAAATAGTGACCATAATACAATAGCGTTCAACATCCCTGTGGTGGGAAGACCATCTCAACAGCCCAACACTGTGGCATTTAATTTCAAAAGGGGGAACTATGCAAAAATGAGGGGGTTAGTTAAACAGAAGTTAAAAGGTACAGTGACTAAAGTGAAATCCCTGCAAGCTGCATGGGCGCTTTTTAAAGACACCATAATAGAGGCCCAACTTCAATGTATACCCCAAATTAAGAAACACAGTAAAAGAACTAAAAGAACGCCACCGTGGCTTAACAACCATGTAAAAGAAGCAGTGAGAGATAAAAAGACTTCCTTTAAAAAGTGGAAGTCAAATCCTAGTGAGACAAATAGAAAGGAGCATAAACGCTGCCAAATTAAGTGCAAGAATGTAATAAGAAAAGCCAAAGAGGAGTTTGAAGAACGGCTAGCCAAAAATTCCAAAGGTAATAACAAAATGTTTTTTAAGTACATCAGAAGCAGGAAGCCTGCTAAACAACCAGTGGGGCCCCTTGATGATCGAGATACAAAAGGAGCGCTTAAAGACAATAAAGTCATTGCAGAGAAACTAAATGGATTCTTTGCTTCAGTCTTCACGGCTGAGGATTTTAGGGAAATTCCCTAACCTTAGCTGGCTTTTGTAGGTGACAAATCTCAGGAACTGTCACGGATTGAAGTGTCACGAGAGGAGGTTTTGGAATTAATTGATAAACTTAACATTAACAAGTCACCGGGACCAGATGGCATTCACCCAAGAGTTCTGAAAGAACTCAAATGTGAAGTTGCGGAACTGTTAACTAGGGTTTGTAACCTGTCCTTCAAATTAGCTTCTGTACCCAATGACTGGAAGTTAGCTAATGTAACACCAATATTTAAAAAGGGCTCTAGAGGTGATCCCGGCAATTACAGACCGGTAAGTCTAACGTCTGTACCGGGCAAATTAGTCGAAACAATAGTTATGAATAAAATTGTCCGACACATAGAAAAACATAAACTGTTGAGCAATAGTCAACCTGGTTTCTGTAAAGGGAAATCGTGTCTTACTAATCTATTAGAATTCTTTGAAGGGGTCAACAAACATGTGGACCAGGGGGATCCAGTGGACATAGTGTACTTAGATTTCCAGAAAGCCTTTTACAAGGTCCCTCACCAAAGGCTCTTATGTAAATTAAGCTGCCATGGGATAAAAGAGAAGGTCCTTTCATGGATTGAGAACTGGTTAAAAGAGAGGGAACAAAGGGTAGGAATAAATGGTAAATTCTCAGAATGGAGAGGGGTAACTAGTGGTGTTCCCCAAGGGTCAGTCCTTGGACTGATCCTATTCAACTTATTCATAAATGATCTGGAGAAAGGGGTAAACAGTGAGGTGGTAAAGTTTGCAGATGATACTAAACTGCTAAAGATAGTTAAGTCCAAAGCAGACTGTGAAGAACTTCAAAAAGATCTCACAAAACTAAGTGATTGGGCAACAAAATGGCAAATGAAATTTAATGTGGATAAATGTAAAGTAATGCACATTGGAAAAAATAACCCCAACTATACATACAATATGATGGGGACTAATTTAGCTACAACAAGTCAGGAAAAAGATCTTGGAGTCATCATGGATAGTTCTCTGAAAATGTCCACAGAGGCGATCAAAAAAGCAAACAGGATGTTAGGAATCATTAAAAAGGGCATAGAGAATAAGACTGAGAATATATTATTGCCCTTATATAAACCAATGGTACGCCCTCATCTCGAATACTGCATACAGATGTGGTCTCCTCATCTCAAAAAAGAAATACTGGCACTAGAAAAGGTTCAGAAAAGGGCAACTAAAATGCTTAAGGGTTTGGAACGGGTCCCATATGAGGAGAGATTAAAGAGGCTAGGACTACTTCAGCTTGGAAAAGAGGAGACTAAGGGGGGATATGATAGAGGTATATAAAATCATGAGTGATGTGGAGAAAGTGGATAAGGAAAAGTTATTTACTTATTCCCATAATACAAGAACTAGGGGTCATCAAATGAAATTAATAGGCAGCAGGTTTAAAACAAATACAAGGAAGTTCTTCTTCACGCAGCGCACAGTCAATTTGTGGAACTCCTTACCTGAGAAGGTTGTGAAGGCTAGGACTATAACAGAGTTTAAAAGAGAACTGGATAAATTCATGGTGGTTAAGTCCATTAATGGCTATTAGCCAGGACGGGTAAGGAATGGTGTCCCTAGCCTCTGTCTGTTAGAGGATGGAGATGGATGGCAGGAGAGAGATCACTTGATGATTGCCTGTTAGGTTCACTCCCTCTGGGGCACCTGGCATTGGCCACTGTCGGTAGACAGGATACTGGGCTAGATGGACCTTTGGTCTGACCTGGTACGGCCTTTCTTATGTTCTTATGACCTTGAGAGGTCACCTAGTCCAGTCCCCTGCATTCAAGGCAAGGCTAAGTATTATCAGTTCTTAAAGTCTCATCTCAGAAGCACACACCCAATGAATCAATTCCATTGAACCTTGCTAGATGGAAAGGCTGCATGGCTAGGTTGACACCGAACTGGGTCAAGGCTTGATCACCCAAGCCATCTTTGAGCCAGGGAAGTAGCGGTGAGCACACAACACGAGTCACAACGTTTGGTGTGGGCAAGAGAGTGATGAAAATATGAGTGGCGGTGTCTGAAAGACAGAGTTGTGTGACTTGTGACTCACACGCATGTGCATGATCTGTACTAATCAGCAATATCCTCGGGTACCAGTTAGCCCCATGGCATGCAGACAGGTCAAATGTTGTGTGCAAGCACTTGTGGTTGTGAAAACAGCTTGCACGCTGTGACAGAGAAGACACATGTGCCACGGAGCACGAGCTGGGTTTGAGCTGGCGGAGCAAGCTGGCACCGCGAGGGAACCCAAAATGGAGACAAATGCTTGTGTGTTAACACGTCGTGAGTGGCAGGGGCAGCCCTGGGGCTTCAGCGCAGAGAGGAGCAGATGCTGGGATCTTATCCTGTCTGTGCTGGGATCTGTGGCCACCAATGCAGTCCAGACGATCCCCGAGGCAAGGGGGCTAACCCCACACAATGGGTTTGCTGGGGGCTAACTCCAACATGGCCAGGCCCTGAGCCCACGTGTGCTGGGCACTGCAACTCAAGACAAACCCTAGTGGTTGGGATCTGCCAGCTGGTTGATGTGAGGTGGGGGGATATGGGCAAGGCTGTGCCCTGAGGGCCTCCCCCGACCAAACCCAAACCCAAACCCAAACCCAAAGAGGTGCTCAGGGGAACCCCATCGGCCCGGAACCGAAGTGCGGCGCAGCGAGTTCCCAGCCGGAGCGGGAGCGGGGGCGGACTACCCTCCGGAAGTCCTCGGCGGAGGGTTCTTCTACTGGACGTGCCTGCCGGCCGGGGGCTGAGGCCGAGGGAGTCGCCAGGGTCCGGGCTCGGCGGGATGGTCCGGAGCCGCTCCAGGTCCCCCCCGCGGAGGGGTGAGTACCTGGGGAGGGACCCGCTGGTCCGCGGTCTACGGCGGGGGGGATGGGAGGTAAACACGTCCCTGGAGTAGGGGAAGGAGCCCTTGATCTTTGCCCTGGGGGTCAATGGACGCTCCCCCCCAGCGAGAAGAGGGGGACTCAGATCCCGGTGGGGGGGTGTCAATGGAACCTCCCTCCTCTCCCCCCCTCCCTGAGAGAAGGGCAGGTGTACAAATCCTTGCCCAGGGTATGTGTAAATGGGAGATATTACCCCATTATCCAGAGAGCGGATCTCTGTTGCGGGGGGGGTATCACCCCCACCAAGAAAGGCAGGACTCCTCTGATCTCTGCCCTGATATGGGGGGGGGGAGTCAGAGATCGCTCCGCAGCAAGGGAAGGGACCCCGTGAAGCCAGATAACTGGGCAAAGGGGACACCTACTTGCATATGGGGGGTGACAGCTTTGCCTCCCTCCAGTAGAGGGGATCTCTGATCCCTACCCTGATACAAGGGTGGAGGAGAGATGCACCACAAAGCAAAGGAAGGGAGCACGCTGTGAAAGGAATGGAAATAAGCTGGACCTAGAATCCAATCCACCTGTGGCAGTGGATCGCTGACCAAGATCTTGTCTGTTAGGAGGGATGGTCCCTATTTTTATTTTAGTAATAGAGCCTTAACCGTTTTTCCTCTCTTTGCCTCTGAAAAGTTCAACTCAGAATTTTGCAACAAGTACTGTCATGTGTCCCTCGTCTTTCCTTCTCTGCTCTTGTTGCTCTTTGGACAATCCTCTTTACCCCTGAGGAAGTCTTGAGGTTTAGGGGATGGAAGAAATCCCTTCCCCCTTTTTTTAGTTTAGTTGTAGCTAAACATAGGGGTTCACTGAAACTATAACAAGGATGATGACAGTTCTAGCTAGCCACCACTAATCAGCACCCCCACTTCTTTCCCCAATCATGGCTTCTTTCAGAACGTAGGCGCTCTCGTTCTGCATCCCGGGAGAGGGAGAGGAGGCGACGGGAGCGTTCGAGGTCCCGGGAGAGGGACAGGAGGAGGAGTCGTTCCCGTTCCCCACACAGGAGGCGATCCAGGTGAGGAGAAAATATCTGAATTCTCTGAAGGCAATAAGCAGAGCTTCTAGTTGACAACCCCATTCCCCCACTGTTCCTACTGGTGTCATTCTTACTGTGATATCAACAGGGTACTAGCGTCCCTTGATGTGGGAAATGGGGCACGCTGAAGGGAAGAAAAAACAATTCTAGAGTCAGACAGATCTTACTATTAGGGGGCTCTTTACTAATATTCAGCCTGTGTTGTCCTTTACTTAACTAGGGGAAATGTGATGAAATTATGCTGCCTTGTATTGATTGTTTGTTTTGGAGTGCATTAGCACCTGTGGTCTCTTGTCATGGGTCAGGGCACCGTTGTGCTAGGTGCTGTACAAACGCAGAACAAAAAGATGGTCCCTGCCCCAAAGAGTTTCCGTTGACTCATCTTATCCTTAGACTGTATAGTGTTTCCTTGTGCGCCCCCTCTGCCTGTATCTAAGACAATGCCAGCCATTGTAACACCACATAACCATTATTCTACTTCCTGGGTGTCACACGAAGAGCTGTAGGTGGGATTGTAGTTGAGTATTGTTGTTGGATTGAAATCTGTACTTGTGTGAAATTCTAGGTCCCCGAGACGGCACAGATCCAGCTCTTCTTCCCCGTCCCGGCAGAAGGAAAGGCGAGAGGATGAAAAGAAAGAAAACAAAGACGCTAAAAGCAAAGAGCATCAGATCACCGGTAACTGAGCAGAGTCCTAATCTTGGGAAGCAAAGCTGGCTATTGGGGCTTTGTGTTTATCTTACCTTGATGTGTGGAGAACCAGTTAAAATCTAGTGGACCTAAATAAAATTGGTAAATGGAGTAGATGCCTGTGAAAATGAGGGCCTCTGCAACTGCCTGAGCCAGGATTACTAAAGGCAGGTGCTAGTCAAATTTTACCTCGATTTTCCTTTCCCATCTGTGAGTGCACCCCAGTCCTGGACCCGTGCAACCCTTTTAATAATACTTTGCCCTCTTAGGCCCCACTCCATGTGCTTAATCATAGTTAATGCACAAAAAACGTTCTAGAAGAGATATGAAACCTCATGCTTCAGGGCACAATTCAGTCACTAACTAGTAGGAGTTAGGATGTGACCTTGTGCGGCAGATCATCTCATGATGCCTACTGTAGGATTTCTGGCATTTTCCTCTGAAGCATCTGGTGCTGGCCACTGTCCAAGACAGGATACAGAACTAGATACACCTTGGGTCTGATTGAATCTGGCAACTCCAGTATTTCTGCAATTGGTTCTTCAGGGGCAGGCATTTGCAGCTTCATGGAGGCCCATTAACTGCAAAGGGACTCCATGCAGACCTAAGAGTCAGCCCTTACAGATCTGATCCCAAGATCTAAGGCCTGACAGTGTCTTTAATCTAAGAGGATCTCTAATCACTTTACAAAGGTTAATGAATTAGGCAGCACACACACAGGATGAGGTAGTAGTTGTGGTTTGCCTGATATTGTGCAGCCCATCCAAAGTGCCATATTGTGGGCGGGGGGACGACAATGACTCTTGTCTGCATTCCTAACAAAGCAGTTCACTTTCCTCTGTCATCTGAGATACTTTATTTTAAAGCAAAACTTAGCAAGTATCTTAAGTGTATGTGTAAAAAACAAAAAAGAAATTGAAACCACAGTGTCTCCCCTAGAGGAGGTTTCCCTTCTATTTTCTGTTGCCTCCCATATTCCACCTTAATCATCCGTCATTGTATGCTTCTAGTTATATATCTCTGTCTGGCTAGATTGCCACTCCTGAGGGCTGGGAACGTGCATGCCTATTCATCTGTAAAACACCATGCACATGTGTGGTAACTAATACATTAGTAAGACTGAGATTAAAAATAAATCTAAATTTCCTTGTGCTCTTCTTGCTGTTCTCTTTGCTCAGTTCTCCGCTAGCTCAAAGGTCTCAAACACTGTAGGGGAATGTTTGTTTGTTTTTTTTCTTTGGCATTTAAAAGCAAATGAACTTGGGAATATTTTTATCATATACTGTAAAAACAAACATCTGCGAAACCTCAATTTTTGGGCCATATCTGACCTTGCGTTGTTCCTCTACCCCCTGGACCAGTTTTCTGTTCCAGAGCTGTGTTTGGGCAGACCAGAGAGCCAGTTTTGCAATACACATAATGCTTTTGTCACATGCACAAATCTTTATTCCTTACCTTCCTAATCAGCACGTTCAATAAGTTTCCATCGAGTGCCTGGTAATTTTTCCTAGTATTGTATTTCATATCCCTCTTGTATCTCTGTCTTTTCAGAAGAAGATATGGAAGGCAAAACAGAGGAGGAAATTGAGATGATGAAAACAATGGGATTTGCATCCTTTGACACAACAAAAGTGAGTGGACTGTTCCATAGAACTTGAGTGAAAAGTCATGGCCTTTTTCTTGATTATATTTACAATTCATTCTTGGGTATAGCCAAGCTATCTTGGTAAGTTTAGGAAAATCCTTTACAAGAGGATGGAGGAAGGTTAGCTGTTTTGCCGTAACATTAAATCTCTCGATGCTACAGGGCTGTGTCTCAGCTTTTGAATTTGTTAGTAAGTAGCAAGAAATAACTCATCAGTGTGTTGAAATGTTGCGTCGGAAGAGTATTGTCGATAGGAACTACAGAAGAGAGCCAGTATTCATTATAATACAGAATTAGCATGGGAAGTCAACATACTGGTCGTGATTGGCAGCCCTGCCCCTTGGGCTGTGAGCCCCTGGGCCCTCACAAGATAAGTAAGGTGGGGCCAAGTCAGTGTTGTGCTGGGACAGAGGGAGTGTTGCCCTGGAACTTGAACAGATACCCCAGTGTGGTGCTGTGCTTCTAATGGTACTGGCTTTCAGGTGACATGTTAAACCCTTTGGGTTTCCTAGGGAGCAGGGCTTCCTATATTGGCTTCTATTGTGGGAAAAATGGGTATGTCTTGATTTTATTTTCTTGTTGCTTGCCTCTGCTGCTTTTAATCAGCTAGCTCCTGGCTATTAGTTGCAGAGCTTGGATCAGTCCTTTAGCGTGACTCTGTACTTCTCCCTAAGGGTGTGATCCTTTAAACACTTAATACTGATCATAGTATTTACTACCCTATTGGCGCTAATTGAATCATAACTGTAGTATCTGTCTATACACCACTCACGCTATAGAGTCTGAGCACCTTGTAATCATTATTTGCCCCTCAGAACTCCCCTGGGAGGGAGGGTGGTATCATCCCTATCTTACAGGTGAGGCACTGCGGCACACAGAGGTTAAGTGACTTGCCCAGGGTCACACAGGAAGCCTGCAGCTGAGCCAGAAATTGAGCCCGGGTCTCCTGAGTCACAGACAAGTGCCCTATCCACTAAACCATCCTTCCTATTCCTGATGGATACTAAGGTGCCTTTTACTCAGAGCCCTGGGAAGGCCTGGTTACAATGTATAAAAACATGTTCCAACAGTGTCTCCTATCCATGCTACAGCCTTGGTTAGACAAAGCTGTATCCTGCCACTGTTCTTTATGGAAGCAGATGGGAGTTAACACTGAGCTTTGTGATATGATGTGACCCTAGGCAAGTGATTAGGTCTGTAGTTATTGCTTCTGAAAAGGGGGTTTGCTTTTAGTTCCATGCATCTGCATTGTAAGACTAACCTGGCAAAGACCTAGAAAGTTGCTACTAACTGGTTTCAACTTACATGCAGTGTTGTTGTAGGCTTCAGTCTGTGTAAGCTTGAAAGCGCGTCTCGCTCGCCAACAGAAGTTGGTCCAATAAGAGACAATACCGCACCCACCTTGTCTCTGGTTTCAAGTTGGCTTTCTTAAGAATGACATACACTTGGTTAGATGTGCTGATCCCAGCTCCACAACCTGTGCCCTTGTCTGTGCCTCTTACTGAACAGTTCTCTGTAAAACATACTGAATTTTGGAGCTCTCTTTCCCATTGTATCTTTCAGGGGAAGAAAGTGGATGGCTCTGTAAATGCCTATGCTATAAACGTGTCACAGAAGAGAAAGTACAGGTTTGTGTTTCTACCACTTGGACAGACTTGCTTTGATTTGGAGGCTGTAATATCTGATGTCTGCATGGGTATGTTGGAGGAGACGTAACTTCTTTTCCAGGACAATCTGATTCAGAGAAGACTTTGTAGTCCTGGTGAGAAGTGTGGCGGTCTCTAGGTTTATTGACTGAGAGGTCATTCTCATTTGCGTTGAGGAGTGCTTGTTGATTTTACATCTAAGCAGTTGTTATACACTACTCAAAACAGTTATGTTTCTTGCCTCTAGTTTCTCTAAAGCTCCATTGCTAATGGAGAGAGGAGTGAACCAAAGAACAAAGGTGCACTCGGTCCCTGTTTCAATATATGCAACTTTGTACAGCGCTCAGATGCTGCGGCAATAAACGCTCTGTAAATACTTGGCTAGAGTGGTACAGAATGTCACTGCAGTCCTGGGAATCTTCTCCCTCTGCTTCTTGTAACTACTTAAAAAATGTAGCCTACCTTCTCTTTTGTACACCCTGCATCTCTAAGTTAAACCTAAGCACCTGTGAAACGTACTGTATTGATGGCCCTGGGGACCGAAGTCCTTTAGCCATTGAACACGAACAGCCTGGCAACGGCATGGTAAGCTTCCAGACCAATGTGCCTCAGCCTGACATAAGCCAGGTTTGCACTAGAATCTTTTGCCAATATAACAGGAGTGTGCTGTCTGTTTTGTCAATATTTCTAAACTGGCAAAAGCCCTACTGCAGATCCAGTTATACTGGCATAAAAGTGCCTTTGTCGGTATAACTTATTTTGCTCACTACCTCAGGAAAAGCTATACTGGCAAAGCGCCCCCTGCCCTCCCTCTGTTTTTGTTTTGTTTTTGTTTTTTGGCCAATATAAGCTCAATCTAGACTTGGAGGGTTTGCTGGTGTAGACCTGATCGTAGTGATTAGCTCCAGTGGTTGGGTGAGTTCTCCATGGCTCATCCAATCATGACTCTTTGCTGAGACTCCCATCAGACATGCCAGTTAGTGCCAATCCTCTTTGGTATGTCTCGAGAACACCCAGCTCATGTCACACAAGGAATGGACAAGCTGTCGTAGAGTGGCAGCAGCGTTCTGTCCCAGCCAACCTGTGCTGGATTTCCATCAGCACTTTAAAAAAACACCAATCCCATATGAGTAGGTTGGAGCCCCTAAAGCTCATCACAAGTACAGACAATTAAGTTCTAACTATGCTGATTTCTTTCCCCTCATCACAGGCAGTACATGAACAGAAAAGGCGGATTCAACAGACCGTTGGATTTTATTGCCTGATGTCTAGTCTTGTTACCTGTGAAGAATGACCTCTGGAGCATGAATGGTTAACATTTTATTCTCTCGCTATGACTTGTGTGTGCTGGGATCTCAGAGACAGGAACTCAGCTTCTCACCGTAAAATGAAATCAGCTTATTTATGAGAGTCCAGAAACACTTGCTTTGCCTCCTAGGAAGAGAGGGTAAAAATGATGCTTTCTAGAAACGTTGGGTTTGAATATGTTCAGGCCTGTTTTGTTCCCTGTCAGGACTTTCCTGTTAGATGTATTATTTTTCATTTCTTCTATGAGGTTTTTTTTTAAATAACTAAATATTGTCAGTTACAATAAAAACCAGTATATATTTACTCCCACCCCATAATTAAAATATGATGGTGTTGCTCAGGAATAAAGCACCAGAGAGGAGGCTGTTGGAGATATGTCTGGGCAATTTTTTTCCTGTCAAACAGAGGGATAAATCACTCTGAAGATAAATCTGGTTTAGGGTTTAAAACAGAAACAGGATTATGCTGAAAGTGTGCTCATGGGAGAATCTCAGGGAGCCACGCTGTCTCTAATGTTGAAAGAGAATTGTTTTCCTAATTTAAGATCTCTCCCTCCCCCCCTCCTTACTTTTCACTTATCCCTTTCCTTACTAGTTAATAATCAAAGTTGTCCAGAACTACCGAGTAGGATAGTATAGCATAGTGGCAAAGGGTTGCAGTCAGTTTACTTACTATTTGGCTTGGAAAAACATACCGTGTTGGAATAGTCTTTAGTTTTCATATTTGTTTACAGATTTCTTACTTAAAATTCTTCTTGAGGCTGATTCTTCTCTGAGCAAAGTTTGGAGGTAAATCTGGGTTATATTAAAGACCCAGAGGTGAAACATTTAACGCCTTCCGCTTTCATTGCTTACTATGCATCTAGATTATTTTTATAAACAACCTTTTCCAAAGGCCATGGTTTATTTGCTGTTCCATTTCACACACATACCAGCAGGTGGCAGCACATGCAGGGGCTGATTTCAAGAGGTGGGTTAAAACTTATTCATCGTGGTAGACCACATGCCCATTTGACATAAAGTGCCTAATGAACATCTCTGCTCCGATTCACAATCGTGTACACCTCTCCCATGCGTGATTACATAACGTCCCTGTGGCAAATACCGCCATTACTTACATGGCAAAGGAACATTTGAAAAGTGCTGCGTGTATATTAGCTCTTCCTCGTTCAATAAGCAGTGTTTATCCTTCTTTGAAAAATATTAATCATGTTCTCTATTATTCTTCATCTCCTCTCTCCAATTTGTCTGTGGGACCAGTCTGCTGTCTCTGAACCATCAGCATCTGATCCTAAAGCACTTGTGGACTGAGGTTTTGGGAACGTCTGATCAGAAGTTTGATAACTCTCATGTGATGCAAATAGTTAAAATCTCTTGCATACATGTACCTTTTAACCTCCGAGACGTGGATAGCAAATAGCCTTTGCCTTAGATGACTTGTTTTTCTTTTTTAATCATGCTCAGTATTCATGCCTTGGCAAGTGAGATCCTTTCCTAAAGCTGCTCCGCTACTCCAGCCTTCACATTTTATCACAGCTTTTCCTGTAGCCTCCATGACCATTGACAAGCAAAACATGATTTTATATTTTCCTTTCCCCCAACTAATCTGACAGAGGGAACAATCCAGATTAAAGTCACATGTGCAACCCTGCAATGACCTAGAATGGCATTAGAATTTGTTCAGCTCACACAAATAAATGTAGGGACCTAACACTAGCAGGATGCTAACATGCCACGCAGGCAGAAAACACTCGGGCCAAGCACAATCTGAACCCTGGCAATGGACACTGTTGCCATCTGAAATTGGGCAGGCAAAACCGATAAATAAAGGTAGGCCAGAGCCTGTTTAAAACAGTGAGTAAAGATTGTACTGCATATGACAGAAGACTGGGGAAGTTGACAGCCTGCAGTGTAGAACTGCCAGTCATTAGATGAGGAGGAAGATGATTTTCAAAGGCACAAATAAGTTTCAGGTGTTCAGCTAAAGCCTGTAGAAAATCTAAATCTCTAACATAATTTGTGCTAGCTTTTGAAATCTTTTCCCATTTGGAAGATTCTGTTTTACATGAGGATGATGATATTCCCCCACCCCAAAACACAACCACAGGAGAGATGAAGATGTTCTGTTAAAGCTCATGCCTAATTCTTAATCTCAGGCAGGATTCCAGTTTTCTACTGGGCCTATGACAATCAGAGATTAAAGCAGCCTAGAGGTGAGGGCAGTGTCTTTATTCCAAGGCTTTATCCTACCATAAGTCTTGATTAGCAAAATATAGCGGAAGGCCAGGCAGAGGCCTCTTTTTTTGCTGACCTCTGCTAAATTCCCTCTGGTTGCCTGAGCCATGTCAAGTTAGCAGGATGTGAAATACAGTATTACTACCTTAAATCCTTTACTGATTGATTAAAAACCAGTCAGTAGCAAGTGTCTGGTTGTCCTAGAACAACATATCCTGATTTTAAGATGAATTTTTCACCCGCTCATCTAAACCTAGGAGGTGACTGCTGCCTGAGGGTCTCCATACCAGTGCAGAAACAAATGCTCCTAGTGAAGCACTAACTTATCTTCTCTGTGCATTAGAATCACGTGATGCTTCTCTGGGAGATCATTGTCCTGCATGTCTCACTGGGGTGTGGGCTAGGACTAAAGCAACTCCAGCAGTCCTTCCATAACAATCTAAAATAGCTTAATTCCAGGTGTTTCAGGAATTCACCTGCAGTTAACATTGTACTTCTCCCCCAACACTTCTAGCCACATGCTTAGAGATGTAGCTTATCCTGACATTGTCCTTAGAAAAACTGAAGGACTGGAAGCCATGGTATTATTTTCAAAATAAGAGAAGATGGCTTGCTATGCCCTCTGTCACAGCAGGAAATCCCCAATTCAAGCAACATGGTTAATAGATGCCTAGGGACCTTTACTAATGTATATTCCTACTATCTATCAGAGTAATATTGAGCCTCTACTGTGATGTTGCCTAACTAGGTATGCTAGAGCCTACTGAGTTAGTGAAAGTGTAGTAGCATTATCAGCTGGAAGAAAACATACAAATTCTGACATTCTTGCTTAGAGGTTGGGTAGACAGTGCTCTGGAGAAGCAGAAATGAAGAGAAGGTGGTAACAGGCTGGGATACACAGGGGAAAAGGAAAAACAAAACTAAGAATAGGTGAGAGGAGAGAGGCACAATTAGAAATGACCATTCTGTGAGGTTAGCAAGAGTCTCAGGGGAAAGCAAATATTTGAAATAGATGAAAAATAGCAAAATGAGTCTGGAGGCAATACAGACACTGAAAAAGACCAAGACACTAAGCTTAAATAGGAGGAAAAGTGGAGGCAAGCAAGCAGGAAAGAAGGAGAAAAGGCAGGCATAGTAAGTTTTTGTGCAGACATGTTTGCTTTAAACAGTATTTAACTGTGACTTAATGGTAGTTCAGCTGTTTGCAGCAACATCAAACATGCTCTTCCCTGGTGTTTGGAAAGAGGAAATTGACAATCTTTGGCTGTGGAAGGTTCCCCCTACTCTTTGAAAAGAGCAGAGGTAACCTGCCTTTCTCTGTTGCTTTAACTGAATGCTATTTTCTGTGGTTGCTTTTTATGGCTCCATTTACTGATTGCTGCTTTAAAAATGGATCTGAAATGTAGTTGTCCCTCATTTACATGTGGAGGTTAGGGTCAGTGAGGCAAATGTTAGCCTTCTTGTCTGAATGCTGTAGGCAAGAGAACACCTGCCAGTCACTTCTGATCATGTAAAAGTTGTTTGTGTATTTCCTTTGTACATGAAGTCATGATATGATAGGACATGGTTTGATTTACAAGAACAGAAACAAAGCATGTACAGCAATCTATGTTTTATTATTATGTTGTCAGTTAAATGGTCGAACTACTGTTTAGATTTATATGTCAGGGTTCATGCCATAGGATCAAGTTGCAAACCCCCAGTAACAGGTGATTTCTTGGGAGGCTGGTCTGACAATATCAGTGTGTGCTAATTGTTTGAATGAATTTACCAAGTTGGAGCCTTCTCCATGCCTATCATGCCCTGTTCTACTGTATGCACCTTTACCAGCATAGTTCAGCTTTGCATTCTCACCAATGGTGGCAGAAGTGTTTGAAGCAGCCTTTCCCCAGAGCAGGTCTGACTTTGTGCCCATGAGCATGAAGCAGGTAGTAATGGCATATCAGCACAGGGCAAGGAGAAGCCATCTAGACAACCAGTTCTAAAAAACCTGAAGGGCTAGTGCTAGCGATGCACAGCCCGATGGGAGTTCCTGATCTATACCTAGAGAATAATAGAAAGGGAGGGATGCACTAAAGCCTTGCAAAACATCATGCCAAAGCCCTCCCACCGGAGTCCTGTGATGCTCTGTTGTAAAAGGGTGGGGATAGCTCCTTTTTCTTTCTGGGTGGCCTTTTGTTTTGTCTAATCATCAGTGTTCCACTGTACATGTCTGCAGTTATATCCCCCACTGCATCCAGCCACCTGGGCCGTCCATCTTCCTTCTATACTCCCTATATCTTATGTACTGTCTCCACCTTGCATCTCTCTCTGCCCCCTCGAATCCAGCCCTTTGTATCCTCTCCCTGCATTCCCTCTTTTCTCTCCCTCCCTTGCACCTTGGAATTTCCTGGTCCTTGCACCCTCCCTGCATTGTTAGGCTCCAAAGCCTGACACCTGGCCCCAGGGGCCTTGTCCCCGCCTCTTCGGCCTTGCTGCTCACTGATTGGTTTGTTCCTTTGGAAGGAGCCAGTGGGCGGCTGGACGGACGGTTGAAGTTGCGAAGGGTGGAACTTTACACAATAGAGGGAGGGCCTTTGGGAAGGCTTGACCAATCAGAGGTAAGAAACGGGGCATTGTTGGCTAAGCTTATTGGAGAAGACTAGGTGGGGCGGAACCATGAAAGTTCTAACCAATCGTAACTTCCGAAGGCGAGAGAGGGGCGGGGCCGTTAGAGCAGTTGTCCTTTTGGACCGCGCAATGGGTGGTGCTTCCTAAGAATTGGCCAATTAGAAGGTAGCTAAGGGATGGGGCCGGGACCTAAGGCTACTGGGCCAATCAAAGAAAAGAGGCGGGCCTATAACCAAGAGGCGGGAATGTGGACAAAAAGGCCAATCATAGGCGAGGAAAATAGAAGGGGGGGGTCTTTATATGAGCCGACCAATTAGAGGCCGGGGCTTGTCTCTGGGTATCCAATGAGCACCGCGCTGGCAGGGGGCAGTGGGTTGGGTTGCGGGGGGGTTGGTTGCCCGGGGTCTGTCAGAGCGGAGCAGGAGGGAGGGGGATAAACATTCGGGCTGTGGAGACCGGCTGTTGCAGCTGCTGCTCCGTGAGGCTCCGCGGCAGGGCGAGCGCAGGGCCCCGGCAGCGGTGTAAGATGGCGGCGGCGACCCGGGTCTGTGTGAACATCCAGATGCTGCTGGAGGCGGCCGAGTACCTGGAGCGGAGAGAGCGAGGTACCAGCCCCCGGAGACGGCAGCCAGCCCGCCCGCCCCCCTTCTCTGGGGCCCGGCTCGGGATCCCGCCTCATCCTCGGGGATAGCGGGGGGCCTCCCGCCGCGGGAGAGACCGGGGTACCGACCCCCCTCATAGGTCATAGAGCCCCCCATAGCAGAGACCGGGGTGCTCCCCCTCCCCCCGCCGGGCCCGCCCCCCATAGCAGAGACCGGGGTGCTCCCCCTCCCCCCGCCGGGCCCGCCCCCCATAGCAGAGACCGGGGCCTGGTTTCGCCCCCCCCCGCAGGCGAGACCGGGGTGTCGACAGCCCCCCCCTCCCCGCCCGGGGAGAGGGTCCAGGACCAGCCCCGGGAGAAGGGCCTCCCCTGAGGCCGAGCTATCCCCGGCGGGGGGTGCTGACCGAAGACCGCTCCCCACCAAGGAGCCAGCGGCCTGCGCCGCCGCTTCCCCCACCCGTCGTCGGCAAAAAGCGGAACCGAAAGGAGCCGGGATCCCATCCCGAGCGCGGAGCCCCCTCTCCCGAGCGGTGACCATCGGCGCTGGCTTCCGCGCCCACCCCGAGAACGCCCTGCACCGGCTTCCCCTTCCTTAGCCCGGCTGCTGTTACCCCTGCCCCTCGGGGCCCACCCTAATCCCCCTCCCCCATCCGCTCTGCTCCCCCAATCGTCCATCTTGGGGTGTGGAAAGATCCTTACCCCCAGGCACACATTGCAACTCCTGGGGTATAATCCCACCACGCACAAACGCCCTGGCTTTTTGTGTAGATCTTTCCATGGAGGGGTGTCCCCTCCAAGAAACAAGTGTTCTGGAGATTCCCATGTATGGAATGGGGAGAAAGGGACCCATCTTCCAGATCCCCACTTCAAAATCCCTATTGCTTGCCGTTTACATGATTTCCCCCCATGTATGGCGTGGGCTTGTCATCCCCGTGCTGGAAACAATGGATTGCCTGGACCTGGAGGGTTTTGTATAAGGCTCTGTGTGTTATTCATTAGCAGATAATTTAGTAATCTTATTGATTTCCACCGTTGGACTTCCAAATATGTTCTCCTCCCACCCCCAAATACTCCTGGATGTCTGTATGTTTGGGGCTAACTTAATGATCGAATGAAATCCTGGCTTTTTTTTAGAAGCTGAACATGGCTATGCCTCTATGTTACCCTACAATAACAAGGACAGAGATGCCTTAAAACGGAGAAGCAAGTCGAAGAAAAACAGCAGTAGTAGCAGGTAATGGCAAATATATGGTACTTGCATCTGTGTGTGTGTGATCTGATTTATGCAGAAGCTTGTGGTGCAAAATTCTGCCATTTCTACTATGATTATAGCTCTGTGACAATGTTGGCTATGCGTCTTTCGACTTATAACTCACCATACAGTGGTATTTTTAATTAAAGAGTTGTTGTTTTTCTCATTCTGTGCTTTCTCACTTGACAAAGTCTTTGTGTTAAAAACTCAGATTTTTAAAACATTCCATTTAGTAACTTTATTTAGGCTTTTTACTTCTATCTTTAACTTGGGAAATGAAGGTACTAATCAGTTTCACTTTTGCTTTCAGTCAACTATATGTTTAGGCTTTCCTGCATTAACACAACAGTTTAATGTTTGGATTGCAAATACTGATGGGGTATGTCCCTATTTAGTTTCAATGCAAACCATTTAAAAAATAAAATGAGGCGTGATGTGGTTATAATAAAGGGAATATATTGTAATTATATAATGCCTCAGTCAAATTCGGCCCAAACTTTGGTTTTGGCACTTCAAGAAAACAGAAGTATTTTTAACACACCCATTCAGATATCTTTTTATGTCAGTGAAATAAAACTTTTCAACTAGAGCATGGATACTCAAAGGTAAAATTTATAATATTTCTTACTGAGATAGGTGTGCATACATTTAGACTATTGTGTGCATGTTTAACTGCAGTAATATATGAACATAGTCAAACATTTTGATACTAGTTACTTTCTAGGGAAACCTCTAAAGAACAGAAACTCTAATTTTTTTGCTGTATTTGATTTTGTTTCTCAGAAAATGTGGAATTTTTGCCATGCGACATGATAGAAATGTTTTTTTTCTAAAGCTAATGTGAAAATTGAAGGAGTCTTATCTTTCATTCAAGATTTATGTGCAATGTTAAATTCAAATTTTCTAACATTTTCTATTTCACTTTAAGTGTGCAGGAATTCTTAACTAAAGCTAAATTATATGACTGAGTGCAGAAAGTGACATGGTTCTAGTTTGACACTTTGATTAAATCTTGCTTCCAGTGCCACTTTTGTTTGACAGCCTGATTTATTTATTGTTCATCTTGAAATCCATCTAGAGATTTGCTGCAGATTATTCATCTTTGGTTTAATATACATCTTGTTCTTGGGGCAGCTAAAAATGCTAAATCACCCAGTACTGGAGATGTTTTGCTGGGATTTAATCCATCCAAATTCATTTCAGTCCAAGCTGCTGAACTTTAAATTGGATAGGCAACTTCTGCAAGCCTTTTTTAGTGAAGTTTTTTAGGTCCTAAAGACTTGCAGGTTAAAACTGAAATTCCTGTCTTGTTTTAGGTGCTTGCAACTCTCTCCATTTAGTAGTAGTATGTATAAATGCAAACTGCTACTTTTAGGTAATGCTTGTACTGTGATGGAGACTCATAAAAGCCAGGAAGTTCTCAGTTAAAGCTCTGTCCTTAACTCACCCTGTTTTTACTATGGTTAGTGGCCTAAGCTTAGTACGTGATGTGCACCATATGTGCTGCAATATTTTGGTACAGCATAGGAAAAGAAGGATGGAATTTCAGTGTGAACTTTGAACTTGGGTTTTTGTCCCAACCTCGGTGTTTAGAATCTTACTTGGGCTGTAGACTGTCATTTCAGTGCATGTCTAATACAGAACGAATATTGACCAGTGCTAGAGAAAAGTCTAATAGTCTTGATGACTTCTTTGTATCTCTATACTAAGAAGGACATATTTCACAATGCAGATGGAAGGCCTCTCAAATTTCAAGAAATTTTAAGGGTTTGATTTATTGAAGTACAGAAAGATGTCTGAAGGATTTTACAAATGCTTCCCCCCCCCTCTTATTTTTAAACCTTCTGGGACAAGATTTTGTATGTCATTTTTTGTGAGAGAGAGAGAGAGAGAGATTTTTGCAGCTGAGTACCCTAGAAATCCTTTAGAAATGGAGGTTGACAGTACAAGAGCTGATTTACTTCTTAATGTATCTAGTGAAAATTTAATCAGCATTTTTTTTTTCAGCCTGTCTCACAGAATTCTGTAATTACAATCTTAACTATTAAAATGAATTGTAAAGCTCAACTTTGTATCTGACCTGCAGGAATAGTATATTTAAAGGTGTGCAATGTTGGCATTGGAGAGTGAGCTCTTTCTTATGTATACATTAAGTGCTCTAAAGATCAAATCATAATTAATGGAGAAATAGTACGATAGAGAGAAAGCAGTTTGAGCAAATTCATTTCTAAATGTCGTGTGGGTGAGCCTGGCCTGTTTTTAGCTGTTCTGTCTAGGGACTAAATATTTCCTGTCACATTAGGAAATGTGAAATGACTCCTTGTTTTAATCAGTTTGATTCTTTAGTGTCCCTTTAAACTTTTTAATTAAGACAAAATCTGCTTTTGTTAAAGTAATACCTAATATTACAATAGCTGAAATATTATTGGGCAGGAGCATAGAGATGGGCAATTACTTTGTTGGACAGCTCTGTATATAGTCAATTTCAGTCTGTGTAGTCTTTTTAGGCCTACCTGACTTCAGTGGAGGGCAGATTAGGTCTTCTATCTCCTGTTTGTGAGAAACTTTCACTGAAATGGGGGAAAAGGCATATGTTAAACAGGAACATCTGATTGTAAAACACAGCTTGGCAAGTGGCCCCAAGGGCATATATAATACCTGAAGCTACTTCTAATTCTCTTTTTTTTAAAAATGGTTAGATTACAAGCTGACAGTTTCCCTTTAACACCAATTGTGGAGGTGTCTTAGAGTAGCAAGAATAACTTATTTCTGGCCTACATAACAATGGAATGAGTTAATACTGAGTTCATATGGAAAGGTGCAGCCATTTTCCTGTATCTGTAATGGAACAGGTGTTCATTAAAAGGTCAAAGTTCAGAAGTAATCCTAGTTGCATGCCCAAATTCTGCATTTCAATTCTAGAATGTGATCGATATTAACTATAGTATAGTTATAAATAGGTCTGTGTGACCAGTATGATTGTTAGCTGATATTGGACAATAAAATGGTTGGTCTGTTTGTCAGAGAGAGGTGAGGGTATTTTTTTATATTGAGTTTAAGGTTGGCATTTTATGCTAGGTCTGCAGACCTGTCACTATGCCATAAGCATGGTTAAGCCTGCATCTTTGGAATGGAAATTCTGCAACACTGCTATTCACAAAAATGTGGCAGTGGCTTCTGTAGCTAATTAGAGATACTGTCTCTTTCCCTTTTGGAAGGGGAAGAAGATGGGTACTATGTACACTGGACAGCCATTTAGCTAGTGTAGATATGGTTACTGTGCCCTTCTCTGTATTAACTTCCTGGAAATGGTCTCTGTTTGTTTGGAGTTCTGAACACAGAAATTGATTGCTATCAATGTTGCTTTGAAACTGACAAACAAAACACTAACATCTCTTGAAGTTATTATGCTCAGTCTTTCCACTTCAGATAAAAAATATTTGAATACGTTCCAAGTAAAGGAAACTAACGTTTATCACTAAGAGCTGAGAATCTTGTCTACATGGTAATGTGCAAACTATCCACCTTAGGGTTTATGTTGTAAAAATAGAATTCACCAGCTAATAGAACTATATTTTTGGATACAAAACTTAACTGTGTCCAGGAACACTTTACTAATGGTAAGTCCAGAGAGGATGTATTTCATTAACAAACTAGTTTGTAACAGACATCTGAAACTTTTGGAACCAGTATTGAATTGATATGTCCTATTTAAGACACAACAGACCACTAGTAAACTACAAGTTAATTGTAATGTCTTGGACTTGGGCAGTCAAAATTCGGAGGTGAGGAAGGGCTCAAACTTCTTTGTTTCTCTGTTTTTTATCCAGAAGAGTCAGTGGGGGAAACCGGTGGAACCAAAAATACGTCTGTCCTCTTTTCAGCCATTTACAGATGCCCTAGCAGGGGAACTTGTATCTCCATTACATTTCAGACTAATGTGCCTCCATTTAAATGATCTACTAAGAAATATGGACCTTTCATTCTCCATGGAAATCAAAATATCTTGTGATTTTTTTTTTTTTTTAAATGTTTCGAAGCTAAATGTTTGCATTTCAGAACAGATCACTTTAAATAATGCAATCTGAAAGTAAACAAATGGAGCCATGTTAAAATTAATGTCATTAAAAAACTGGAGGGAGGGGAGAATAACTTACCAAACAAAGATAAAGCTATTATGAATGAAGTTTCTATGAGGGATTGCAAGCGAGTAAAAATACCAAAAATATAATTTGCAGTGACCTCAAAGTATAAGTTCCTAGTGTTGCTTATTTAGCAATAAAATCCTCTTAATTTATTGAAACCTCTAGAAAACACAGTGGGAAAACTGGCACTCTCTGGCTCAGGCACAGGATAAGTCAGATGGAAGGCTTCAGATATATACATTCCATGGTTGTGGTTTTTCCCTCGGGTTTTCTGTCATGCAGTAATGCTATCCCTGAACGATAACAGGCTTCGTTTAAAGCTTTAAAGAGTAGTTGTGGCAGATTTCTGTTATGAGCATGTGTGCATATATTAGGAGGCCTCATTTCAACATTAAGTCAACAGTAACTTGAAAACTATTTAAATCTCTTTAGTTATTCTGGATCCTCTTCTTTATAAGAGAACCCTGCAATAGTTCTCTTGTTTTCTTACCGTTTCCCTAAAATCTTGCAGGGGGAGAAGGAAGAACTTCTGAATTATTTGCAAACCAATATAATACCAATCTAGACTATAACCTTACATTTAATATGTCATTCTTCCATGTAAAAATGAAAAGCATTATAATCTGTCATTCGCTTCTGGAAAAGTTTTCTACAGATCTCCTGTGTTCACGTACCCGATCTTCAGGATATTATTTCTCTACAAAGCTGGTGACTTAGTGATTGAATACAGTGTACAAGTCACATGGTTCAATTGGTATCACTCATTGGTATCCATAGGCCATGGGATTAAATCTGTGTCATGCTCACTGCTGCACTGTTTAAGGTGCCATCCTTTATAAAAAGCTGGAAGCAGAAGTTAAGAATTCAATAAAAGTTAACGAGGATTCCCGTGGCACCTTAAAGACTTAGATTTATTTGGGCATAAGCTTTTGTGGGTAAAACACCCCCCACTTCTTCAGATGCATCTGAATACAAGTTAAGGCTACTTGACATTAGGTTGTGGTGTCCAGACTGTCTAAGCACTTGTCTGCTAGTGTTTAATTATTGTTGTGTTATGGTACTTACCTCATTATTTTGGGATCTCTGATGTCAAAGGTGCTATTTAAAACCATATTTTATTCTGCAATATAACTCTTAAAGACACAAATATATAAGTGTTTTCAGGCAAGAGTTACAAATACCACCTAAGAGTAACAAAATTCAGGCAACTTTTCTCCATTTCTTCAGTGTTTTTTTTTCTTACTTGACATATAAACTCCTATAAAATGCAAAGTTGGCTTCTCTCATGATGTGAATCTTTTGCACAGCAATAGGGAGATAAATACTTAAAAATCCTCCCCAAACCACCAGTTGGCAATGCACTCAGGGGCATGTCTGAAACTACACTTGACTCTTAATTGATTAGATGTCAAATAGTGTTAAGATGGGGCAATTTGCCGTTCTCTTCCTATGCTAAAATAACCACATTTTTGGTCTGCACCACCATCATGCTCTTGGCTTTGCAGCTCTTTCTGGGCTTATATTGCCATTTTGCTGGCAGAAAACCCATACTGTGTTGCTCCACACTTCTTCACTTTGTCCTGGTTGCTTCCAACCTTTTTGCTGTCCCCAGGGTAGCTAGTAGCTTTCTCTGAAGTGCGTTAGTGGCTTGCAGCTCTTGCAGTGAATGGTTACAAAAACTGTTGCATTAATATTCTTAATCACCGTGCATGTAGTTATCTGCAACTGACAACCATTAAATAACTAATTCCTTGTTTATCTTTCAGGTCAACGCACAATGAAATGGAAAAGAACAGGTGAGTTTGTAGGATTCATTAAGTATTTGCACTAACTTTTATTCCATTCCCCTGCATCCCCCACTGGGATTGTCCAGGTCCTCCTTTCAATGGAGCAGTAATACCAGAGGGACGTGCAAGGTACATCTTCAGGCAGGAGTGATTCTCTGAGCAGTCTCTAAATCTAAGAGTTCAGTTTTTATTGAAGTTTTTTTTTTTGGGGGGGGGGGGGGGAGGTACCCTTGAGTACCCTCTTAGCTTACCCATATAGGCATGGGTAAGCTAAAATGTCACTTTAAACTGAAAATTGGTGTGGAAATATATCCTGCTTTCTGACCACAACATCTGCAGTAAGCAAGCATAAACTGCAATGTGGGGGAGAATGGCAGTTCTGTGTGAGCTCAGATGTGTGCATTACAGCAACTAGAGACTACTGATTCTAGGAATTATGTTTTCATCAATCCCAGATCTTCTGGGCCTCTTACCTGGAATATGTTGTTCATCCTTCAGAGTCTAAGCGCTGATCGGGAACATTTCCTCATAACACCCGTGTGCAGTTATTCCATAACTGCCTTCAGCAGTATTTCTTGGACCTTTTCTTGAAGTTACTGGTTCTGGTCACCTTCTGTCAGGGTACCTGGGTCTAGATAGACCACTCATCTGATAAACTATCGCACTGTTTGTGTCCTTAGCACTATACAGAATTTAACCTGTTTTTTGTTGGCTGTTTTGACAAGGTTGTGGCATCATTAAATCTGCCCTTTTACCCTGTATCTTGGTAAATGTACTTTGCAGTCAAGACACAGGAACATGGTTTTTAAGACTATAACACTTTAAAATTGGAGAACTTCATAATAGGGCTTAAACTTTGTTTTCAGCTCTTTTGGCTCAGTCAGCATACTTCTTGCAGGGAGGAAGGGGGCTGGGAGAAGGGCTATTGTGTATGAATACTTGTAAAGTGAGGTATCCTTGTGTTTGTGGTGCTTCGATAAGTAACTTGGTAGTTTGGGAAAAGAAAATAACAAGCTGACACTCCCCTTA
This sequence comes from Trachemys scripta elegans, assembly GCF_013100865.1. Taxonomy (NCBI): domain Eukaryota; kingdom Metazoa; phylum Chordata; order Testudines; family Emydidae; genus Trachemys; species Trachemys scripta. The sequence goes on from NC_048299.1 coordinate 144,973,192, forward strand.
GTGTGAAACCCCAGGCTACCATAATAGTTGTAAAAAGAACAGGAGTACTTGCGGCACCTTAGAGACTAACAAATTTATTAGAGCATAAGCTTTCGTGGACTACAGCCCACTTCTTCGGATGCATGGCTCTTTTATGATCTATTACAAGATGTAAATAGCAAATTTCTCATTAGCTAGCTCTGTCAGAGTTCAGTGTAAGCTTTTGGGTAGTTACTTTCCAGAGTCACAAAATTATCACTTGATAACTTGAGAAACTAAAGAAAAAATGCTTTTAAAAACTATTGAATACATTGCATCTCTCCTACTTACTCTGCAGTAGCAACTACACCATAGCTGTATTGAAATCCTGTTTAAATTATTGTCCAAACAATGAAGTACAGCAAGTGTCATTTATTTTAAGCTCTTATCAAAAAGGTGATTAGGAAAACAGCCAGTGTATTTCTCTGGAATGTATTCTCTTTCTAAATAAAATTGTTATTCTCCCATTGTTGTACATGTAGGAGTGAAACAAAGTATTTTGATGTCTAAGACTTTAACTGCTGCTAGTCTCAAGAGTTAACGACTTAGATGCCTTATGGAGACTTTAAAGTGGCTCCTCAACGTTTCTGTACACAAAGAGTTAATATCAAGCTGTTAGGACTTTGCAGTTATTCAAAAGTACACCTCTACCTCGATATAACGCTGTCTTCGGGACCCAAAAAAATCGTACTGCGTTATAAGTGAAACCACGTTATATCGAACTTGCTTTGATCCACCAGGGTGTGCAGTGCTCCTTCCTCCTCTCCCCCCTCCCCCTCCGAGCACTGCTTTACTGTGTTATCGGGTCGCCTTATATTGGGGTAGAGGTGTACTAATTTTGCAGTCAACATTGGTTATCTGTTTGGAACTTGAATAGTGTGGGAACCAGTTTAACTTGATAATTGGGGCCAAATTCTGGTTAGATAAATACCACATCGCATCTAAGATGAAAATTAAGCTTGTTGTTAAGCATTATCCTTAATGTAAGGAATCTGATTACTTTCATTACAAGGGACTTGAAAGATCAATTGTCTCTGACGGCAAACTTTATTAATTGAGGAATTTGGCTTTGCCAATGGGAGAATTTTGTCTAATCTAAAACTGTGGTTGTATTGTCACTCAGTAAAAATTATGCTGAAATATGCTTTAAAAGAAGTTTTAAGCATAAGTCTGCTTATGTAAAGTAGAAGTTGGATCTGGAAAATCAAGGGTCATGCAAAGTCACATGCTAGATTTCTAGGAATCTCACTTGCTGTTGTACAAACTCCATAATGTTAAGGGTTTGACATCTAACAAGTGACTTTGAAATTAACTTGATGCCCACTACAGTCTCTCACTTAAGTATTGTGGACCATAGTCGTAATACCTCTATAGGTACTACAGACAGTTCTTGTGTAACTCCATTAAGGCAGGTTGGATAAGTCTGTTCTGAAAGTAGGAGATCTTATTTTGGGGTTGCAAACAGTGTTAAGCAGGGATTCATCACTGGGCCCCATCATTGGATTTACCATAGGAGTAAAGATTATCCACTCTGTTTGCTTACATAAAATGCTTTCAGAACTACAGCGCAAATGATTGTTTGTTTAACTTGTAGTGTGCTTAGAGCAAGATATGCAGATAATTGCAACATCTCAATTTGAACTTCTTATGACAATTAGACATTTCAAAGACAGGTTATGTTGCAACCACTGCCAAATAATATGACCTAAATGTCAGGATCAACAAGAGCATTTGAATAGTATTGAAACTCACCTGTCTTGGAACTATCCTCACTCCCAATATCCTAATGAAGCCATTTCCTTGAGTATCTAAAAAGCTAGCGCTGCATATTGTCATCCATATGCCTGCTGTGTGAAAGCAACTGGGCATTTCCCTATGTGCAAGGATCAGAATAAACAGTGTACCCTGTATATATGGACTTCTAGCCACTGTCAAAGTGCTAGAGAACTCCTGTAGTGGAAGTTGAATACTGTAGCATAGCCTCGATGAGGATGCAACTTCACTAAATGGATTGTTTATGAATGGAGATGCATATACCAGAGCAATTGATCTGAAACTGGCTAATGGGAAATAAACAAAGGTAGGCAGAGGAAACATTTGTAAAGGTGCATTCAGAGTTTACAACTGTGTAATATTGACATGCTACATTAGAGGAGTTAGTTGTCAATGGAATTAACATGAGGGGGTGAAGTTGTTTGAAAATAGTTGGTGCACCCAGAAAGCAGTGTCAGGTAAGCCTTCAATTGCAGCTGATGTCACCCTTGAAAACACTAGTTTCAAATCTCCTTCTGACCAAATGCATAAGGCATCATTTAACCTCTGTGGGCTGGAGACTGGGCTCTGGGACCCCACAAAGGGGGAGTGTCCCAGGGATGAGGCTGGAGCCCAAGTTCTAATGTCCTCACTGCAATTTTACAGCCCTGCAGCCTGGCCCTTTGAGACCTAGTCAGCTGACTAGGGCTCGCTGCAGGTGTCTTATTGCAGCGTAGACATTTTCAAAAGCTCTCAGCTTTGGTAACTCTGCCTTGAAGGTGTGGCGAGACAATAAAGGGCTTGGCTTTTTTCCTCCCCAGAGATGCTGAGTACCCATAACTCCACTGAAAAACAGTGGGAGCTGTGGGTGCTTAACACTGCTGAAAACCAGCCCTAAGTCACTGGCTCAAGGTCCTATGCATGCTAATTTAGACCCATGGCAGAGCTGGACTGTGACTAGAACTTAGATGTCGACTGATTAGAGGAAAAGACTGGAGCCAGGACAACATTCCAACAAAATGAATGTTGTGTGAAATGTCTTGTTTCTCTAAAGCATTGTGACCAAAACACTCATCAGTCAATGCTTTTTACCTTAAATGTAAGGTTAATACTTAATGGTCAGGTCTGTATTTGAAGTGCTCTTAACACTTTGCTGATTTACAAACCTTGGATTGTAATTCAGAAGACCACACCTCATAGTGCTGTTTCTTGTTCAGTCTCTTTCTCCTGGCTATTCACAGATTATTTTTAAGACACCTTTGGTTTTAAGAATATACTTACACTGCCTCCTGCACAACACAGCAAAAGGCTGATCTACATAGTACCAGAGCCAATGTAAAACACTTTACAGAATGAAGAGATGTAAATAGTGGTGCCCCCAGGGGATCTGTACTCGGACCAGTACTAGTCAACATATTCATAAATGATCTGGAAAAAGGGATAAACAATGAGGTGGCAAAATTTGCAGATGATCCAAAACTACTCAAGATAGTTAACTCCAAAGCAGACTGCGAAGAGTTACAAAAAGATCTCACAAAATTAGGTGACTGGGCAATAAAAAGGCAGATGAAATTCAGTGTTGATAAATGCAAAGTAATGCATTTTTGGACAACATAATCCCACTCTACATATAAAACGATGGGGTCTAAATTAGCTGTTACCACTCAAGAAAGAGATCTTAGAGTCATTGTGGATAGTGCTCTGAAAACATCCACTCAATGTGCAGTGGCAGTCAAAAAAAGCTAACAATGTTTGGAATCATTAAGAATGGCATAGATAATAAGACAGAAAATATCATATTGCCTCTATATAAATCCATGGTATGCCCACATCTTGAATACTGCATGCAGATGTGGTTGCCCCATCTCAAAAAAGATATATTGGAAAAAGTTCAGAAAGAGGCAACAAAAATTATTAGGGGTATGGAACAGCTTCCATGTGAGGAGAGATTAATAAGACTGGGACTTTTCAGCTTGGAAAAGAGATGACTAAGGGGGGATGTGATAGAGGTCTATAAAATCATGATGGGTGTGGAGAAAGTAAATAAGGAAGTTTTATTTACTCCTTCTCCTAACACAAGAACTAGGGGTTACCAAATGAAATTAATAAGCAGCAGGTTTAAAACAAACAAAAAAGTATTTCTTCACGCAACGCACAGTCGACCTGTGAAACTCTCTTTGCCAGAGGATGTTGAGGGCCAAGACTATAACAGGGTTCAAAAAAGAACTAGATAAATTCATGGAGAATAGATTCATCAATGGCTATTAGCCAGGATGGGCAGGGATGGTGTCCCTAGCCTTTGTTTGCCCGAAGCTGGGAATGGGTGACAGAGGATCTTACTTGATGATTAACTGTTCTATTTGTTCCCTCTGTTGTATCTGTCATTGGCCACTGTTGGAAGACAGGATATTGGGCTAGATGGACCTTTGGTCTGACCCAGCATGATCGTTCTTATGTATTAGTACTCCCTATACTGTAACTAAAAATGGGGCTCTGTCAGTCTGGTGGACTTTTTTTGCACTGTTGAACATTTCAGAATTGAAAGGCTTTTCTAATAAGATGGGAAAGCATAACTATCTTAATCGACTATTAGCTCAAGAAATACCTCAAACCAGTCTTTCAAAACTGTTGCTTTTCTTAAAACTTATTTCAAAGTACTGCATACTGGGTACAGCAAGTGGATACTATGAAGACATGTCTTGTAGCTGAGAGTAGCCATTTCTGATATAAAAGACTTAACATTAAAACCTGTCTTATCCTGTAGGATCATTATTATTGTTTGTGGAATTAATTTGTTCACTGACATAAAACCTGGGGACATAAACAACCTGTTGTAGTAAATGGTGCAGAATTATAGATTGTCATAAGAAATGTTTGATCAGGTCTAAACTTAGTTTTGCCAGCATAGCTACATTGGCGGGGGGAGAGATGGAGGAGAGGGGAATCATAACTCTAATCGACATACCTATGCCAGCAAAAACACTAGTGTAGATGCAGCTTTTATTGGCAAAAGTCCTTTTGTCAATAACTAATCTTATTCAGGGAACTAGGATAAGCTATAGAAGCAAAAGCCCGCTTTTACCGGTATAAGCTGTTTCAAATCTAGGACAATTTGCCAGTATAACTATACTGGCAAATCCTTTCCCTTGTAGACAAGGTGTTAGTAACCAGCAGTGGATGTGGCTAGAAATGCTCATGGAAGAGATTGTGTTGAATAAGGTGATGTGTACCTGCTCTACTTCACATGGTAGCACCTGCAGTAGGTGGTCACAGTAGTTACTCTACAGTAGGGTAGGGAAACTATATACTGCTTGAGCGCTGATTGGGAAAAACATTATTGGCATGTATTGGGCTTTACATGATGTGCAATGTGATGTTGCTCTTTCTGTTTTCATTTTTAATTATACCACCTTAATGACTGATGTAGTTCTTGAATTTTAATATGCATGAAGATGGTCATGGGTATAACGAGTGTAGGTTGAAATTTTTCTCTAGCTTGTCCTCCTGCTGCTTAACATTTTCAGTGTAATTGAAACTTACTTTCTTCCAAGCCATTGTACCTCTGTTTCTGGAATGCTAGTGCTTCATAGTACAGCTCTAAGGGAGAAAATGCATCTGAAATTATGCCAGGATGCACTATTCATCTTCCAAAAATAGAAAGGAATGGATATCCTTATTCTTCTAACACCAACTGCTGATGTCACCAATTGTATTATTTACTGTTGTTATATTTGCCATAGCTGCTTGCAGATGTGAGGTCCTCTTGAATGTTGCCTAATCCTACCTAGTTGCTGTTGACCACAGAATGAATATGTATGTATGAACTTTGTATTTTACAGACGTGCTCATCTGCGGTTGTGTCTGGAGAAGCTGAAAGGGCTGGTACCACTTGGGCCTGAATCCAACAGACATACTACACTGAGTTTACTAACAAAAGCTAAATTGCACATAAAGGTGAGTTCAAGTTAGTTTAATCATGTAAGTGAGCACGCCAAGCATTACTGAATGCTGTAAAAACTATTGCTTTGACAACAAATTGTGGATAAAATCCTATTTCAGAACCAGTTCTTTAGTCATGTCCACTTCTGAAGTCTGTCTCCTGCAAACAAGAGAAGTAATCTTCACACATATGACTGAAATGGCATAGGGATGAAAGGGACAATGATTGTTCCCCAAAATAATTTCCTGCTGATGCTCTTAGTCGCAATCAGTGAAGACCAGATCTGTCTAAAAGTTTTTAACTTAATTTCTCAGTCTCTCCGGGGGGTCTAAAAATAAGTTTCAGCTGGGTGGACTGCTTCTTACCTCCAGCTGTAGCTGGACTGGTCAGTGCTTAAAGTAGCAGGATGAAGCTCTATGCTCCTGCCAGTGAAGAGATGGGAGGAAAAAGTTCCCAAGAGGGTCACCTTTGTGGGTTCAAAAAGCTTCAGCGCTATGGACAGTAGAAACCCTTTGATCTTGATTCAGACACTAAGATCAGCCTTCATTCTGACCCTATAATGGTAAGTGTTTCAAGTTGTGTTTTTTTTTTTTATACTTTTGTTGAGAAACATCAGTCTCCTGATGTTATGATTTGTCTCAAGGAAAACACTGACACACACTGAAACATGGAATCCATATGAATTGCATACCTGAAGACCTTACTATTTAAAGGAAGAAATATCTCTCTTCTAGCCAAGAGTTAAGATATAACAATACTAGCTTTACAGTAGCACCCTGACAGGGAGAAAAGGCTTTGATTCCTAAGCTAATTGTGATGCTGTAACTTATAGATGCTAGTTGGTTAACATTTTTCAGACATGCTAACATGGTTAAACTGGCTGACTGGCTCAGCTGTGGATTCAGGCTATTGTTAATCAAGACTCTGTCCTTGTATACAGATTTTTTTCTCATCACAATTATCTATGGACATGATTTTAATGTTACGTCTCACGTATATTACTGTAGCATCCAGAGGCCTGAGTTGGGACCTTCAGACTGTTGGGCATTGTACAAATATAAAATCTGTGCCCCAAGGAGTTTGTCTCAATATTTGTACTATTCGATAGCTTGCTTCTTTTTTTAAAAAAATTAATAAATAAAAAAAATATTTAACTTTCAGTTGAATGGTTTTGATATCTTTCCTTAGCAATACCAAATATTTTTAGAGTACATAGTATTGTTAAGTGAAGATCAAGGGGGTGGCACTGAGGGACTTGGTTGGCGTCAGTCTGATTACAAATAGCTAGCTATCAAAGACTTGGAATGTATATTAATAGGATTGAGACACTGCCAGATAATTGCATAAAAACAATTTTGAGAGGGAAGCATTATTTATACACATCCCCATGTGGCCATTAGATAATTCTAATGCAGCAATAGCTCAATCCTAACCGTGCTCTGTGAGATCTGGCTCTTGCACCAAAGCCCAGCAGGAAAAAACCTTCCCCTGTTGTGGCCACACCATGAGAACACCCAAACTTCGTTTCTTTCCCACTGGCCAAGTAAACAGGAAAAGTCTGCTTCTGTAAATTCTAATGAACTCTGTTTACTTCCAGTGTACTGTGATGCATGGGATGGGGTTAAGGGGAGGGGAGAGATGAGTTGTCTTGAAAGTTCAAAGAGTTCCTGCTCTGGATAAGCAAATGTGCATTTGGTATGTGAGGCATTTGGAATAACTTCAGCTTTGGTGCTGGTTTTGAAAACAGCTTTAACTGGCAGTCGCCTTTATTGGTGACCAAAGTCTTGTCTTGTTGAGATGAGTGGAGATGCTCACAGTGCACATGACAGCACAGGATGATGCTTTGTGTACAGATGGCAACACAAACCTCAAACCTTTAGCAAGTCTGAAATGCTGACCGTGCAATTAAGGGTGTAATAAAGCAGATATATTTTCACTTGAGCTATGTGCTTCAATTGTTTTCCTTTTAAAATTTTCTTTGGCTCATAACTACCTCGAATACATACTCTTAAAATGTGTAGAACATGCTGACCTAGATTCAAATGCAACTACCTGTCATCAGTCACCTAAAGCCATAGTTAGGTGCCTAAGTGACCTGTCTTTCAAAGGTGCTGAGCACCCATGTCTGAAAATTAGGCCACTTGCTTAAGTGTGTGAGCTTGTAAATGTTGGCCTTAGTCCATAATGTCCAGAAGAACTAACAATGCCTTTTAACCCACAGAAGCTTGAAGACTATGATAGAAAAGCAGTACACCAAATAGATCAATTGCAGCGAGAACAGCGGCATCTGGAAAGGCAACTGGAGAAGCTGGGTATTGAAAGAATAAGAATGGACAGTATAGGATCTACTGTTTCTTCAGAGCGTTCGGATTCTGACAGAGGTGAGTCACTCATTTGGCTAAGACTATCTATACTTGTAGCTGAAACCTTAAAATGCTTTATCAGGTTGTTCCAACACTACTCTTTTGCTTACAGAAGAAATTGATGTGGATGTCGAAAGCACAGACTATTTAATGGGAGACCTAGACTGGAGCAGCAGCAGTCCTAGTGATTCGGATGAAAGAGGAAGCATGCAGAGCGTCTGTAGTGATGAGGGCTATTCCAGCTCTGGCATTAAGAGATTAAAGCTGCAGAACAATCACAAGCCTTGTCTCAGTCTATAAGAAGCAACTCAGTAGCTGTTCCATCCATTGCAGTTTCCCTGTTGGATCTTATTAGGTAGTATATTGGACCGTCCCACAATTCTCTTGCACGTAAATTTAATGTACCACCAACATTAGCGAAATCAGCTTTGCCTAAGTCCTGAAACAGTGCATAGGGTTGTGGGTTATAAGCTACTCTCTGGAGCACACATCTGATTGCATCCACTAGCTTCTCTTTCTGTCATAAACTCATCTCTGTGAGACTGTACATTCCAACCAAATTTTGAAGTACCCAAGAATATTTTAGCAGTAATAGAGAGCTAAAAAACCCTCTTTTTTTTTTTTTTGCCTTGATGTTGTTGTCTAGTATTCTAGACCTACCTTGTCTTTGCTTAGCAACATAATATATCTAATATCCAGAACTAGTGGCTAAACATAACTTTGTTTGATCAACAATCTGAAAGGGGAACCCAACTTCCTCATAGTACAGATCTGGAAATGGGTGGACTAAACTTTCAAAAGTAGAGTGTGGAGCATTGTAGCTGTCCTGTCTCTGATACTTCGAGATCTTGCTACACAATTCTCACAACTGTTGCTTTGGAAATTTACTCCTATATATTATGGGTATTGCATTTTTAGTAGTGTGGCTGTATTACCACCTGACCCAGTCCTCTTGACCTAACTCATTCAAAGCTCCCATTGACTTAAAGTTCAAAGGGCTGTATATTTGCGGCCTTTACTTTCAAGAGTAACCCCATTGAACTCTATCTCAGATTAGCAGCCAGCAAATGACAGTGGGAATTTTGACTAGTGCAGGACAGTGGGACCAATTTTGAGATGTTCTGAGTAGCTCTTGGAAGATAGTAGGTAATCAGCACCTTGCAGGATTGGGCTGCAAGACCTTGGCAACACAGATATACTGCTCCACCTCTTCCAGATACCTTGATAGGATGTCTTCAGCCTTGCACATCCCAGTTTCTTTAATACCTAAACCCAAATGGTACTATTTCTCTAGTGCAATTTATTGTGACCTCATTGCATTACAGCTGCATATTACTGTTCTAGGCAAGTTTTCCTAGAAGTTTGTTCTTGCTTCTCATCTCTGGGACAATTCTTTTCTACCTCAGAGAGATGAACAAAGATTATCTCAATCCCTTTAGCACAAAAATAATTATGCCTCATTTGTTTCTATAAGCAATGCTTGGTCCTCCTCAAATCTGTTTTACTACAAATTTTAGCAATAACTGAGTGATGAAGCTAGCTGTGCTAACTTTGGGTGTCAGTGATTGGGCACATTTTACAGGATGTTGCTAATACTACCTTCCTACAATTATTCAGTGAAGTGCTATTCGCATTAAAGCTCTTCCTCACCGGGTTGAATTATAAGGCACTCTAAAACTGGCTCATAAAAGATTTTGTTGCCAGCCTAAACCTTAATATTTTCCCCAAAAAATGTGGTTTTCAACCTTGCAACATTTTCATTTAAGCTAAATAGAGCACATGTAAATGTACATAATACACATGATCTATAAATAGTATTTATTCATTTTATATAAAATTAATGTAATGGAGATACATTCTTATGCCTTTGTGCTTTTATAGATGTTCTGGAAACTTTGTATGTAGAGGTCTGCTAACAGATAGAGAAATATATATATATATAGAGAGAGAGACAGATTTCTTCAGTCCTCTTTGCTTGAAACATTTTAAGGTCTTTATATTCAGCCCACTTGGCAAACTCCTCACAATGAATATTCAATATTTGATTCTGGTAATACAACCAGCTGGTACAAGGTAACCAGAGAAGCCCTAATATCCAACTGAGCAATTTTCACTATATAAAAGGGCTATGTAGTTTATTTAGTGATGGTCAACAAAAGTGGGCTTTCACACTTGCCCGCAGTCTTTAAAAATGCAGTTCATGAGACTGAACTAGTCAAGCTGCCAAAAGCCACGAAGACACTCTGTAAAGTGCAAATGAGCAAACTATATAAAATTTAGATTTTTCTTAAAATATCCTCAAGCTATTTTTGGATAATTTGAACTCTTTAAAAAAAGAAAAGATGGGAAATGGGGCTAGTGGATTGCTAAAAATCTCCAAAGTATATTCTTTTTGTGTGCTATGCTTTTAAAAAAAAAAAAAAGGAAATTTTTTAAACAGCTGGAATTTTCAGATGTCCAGCAGATTTGCACTGAACTACAACTTGTATGCCTTTTGCATTTGTAAGCCTGCTTCCTGAGTACAAGCAGAGAATCTTCAGAGAGCTAGCTCAAAACCTGTAAACTAAAAAAAAATGTTGAATATCTGCACTTTGAGGTCCTTTGCTCAATATGTTTTTTCCTTGAAACCTCTTGCTTTCCCCCCTTCAAATAAGTGTTGCATAAACTGCCTCACAAAACCAAACCTAGAGTTGCAGATGTTGCTATCTTTAAAAAGTAGCAAAGTAACTTTAGATATTTGGAAAGTGTCGGAAGGGTATATTTGAAATATTAAATTGTGTACTTTTTTTTTTTTTTTTTTAATTTAGAAATACTGAGTCTTAAGGCTTCAGCGTAATGTGTTTTTAATTGTTGTGCCTTTTGAGTTAACTACATTCTTTTTTTTTTTTTCTTCTCCCCCTCCCTTTGGTGAAATATTGAGTGTTTTGTCCCTATATAAAACAGTAATTATTTGACCTTTGCACTGTTTGGATGTGGTCCTCTCAATTTTGATGGCATAGAAAATGTTGAACTTTGAAAATGATGCACTAATGTCAAAACTGACACAAGGGTATACGTGGTGTCTTTTCCAAAACTCTAGGCGGGTGCAGTAAATTTTGCTACTGTGGGCTCTAAAGCCACTTTTGTATTGGCTAGGACCATCCTTGGCAGCTTCAAATCTCTCTGGTCCTCTTTGCTAGTCAACAAGCCTCAGGCAGCTAAGTCTACTTCCAAGGCTGCTGAAATGGTAGCATTTTTCTCTGTTTTGCCAGCCTTTTCCTCGAATTCACTGATCCACCAGCATTATTACTAAAGCTGCAGAAAATAAAAAAATTTGTAGATTGTTAGGGGAGTGAGGGACTACTCGAATATTCCAAGTTTACGATTGATAGTTGCACAGATGTGTGTAAATATAAAACACACTTTTTCTTGTGAAAAGGGCAGATTAAAAAATACTGCCATCAGTAACTAAGTTTCAGTGAAAATGGTGAAACCAAGCACACGCTCAATTGGAAGAGAAATCCGAAACTCTTGCACTTAATAATCAGAGCAGAGAAAACAAATTTGCAGTAACTTATGTGTTAATGATGGTCTGTCTTAAACATCTTCAAGTACTGTTTGTACCTATTGAGCTTGTTTTCCTGAGTGTTGAGCACCCAGAATCTAATTTCTTCTACAAAGCAGAGCTTTCAACTCTTCACGGTGCTGATAGTCACATCTTGTGAATTTCCAGGGTCCTTGCTAATTCCAATTTATGATGAAAAATCAAAGAGCACTTTTTTGAGCAGCCCTGTAGGTGCCACTAACTTCACAACATCTTATAAGATGATCTGAAACACTTCAGAGCTCTGGACATTAACAGGCCATGGTCTGCCAGTTGCCACGTTAGCACTTTGTTCTCTACTAAGGCACTTCTCTCCCCCGGTCCTAAACCCACTATAGCTCTATATCGGCTCTGAAAACAGAGCCCTATATCTGATGTCACTCCAGAGCTACAAATCTGTGCATTAGGCCTACCAACCTAGCCAAGAGAGAGTCCTATGTTATAATGTATGGTGGCTTTTCCTTGCTCATTCAAAGTGTGTGAACTAGATGAAACAGGCATATGAAATATTATCTAGCAATACGTTCGGGCTTTGAGTTCTTCTTTTGCCCCTTTTGTAATAAATTTCAGGTTTTGACACTGTAATGTATTGGGAAGAATTCTGCTTTTGCCAGGCTATGTATCTGCTCCCCTGAAAGTGTATATTCTGTTGCTTTTTTTTTTTATTGCTGCTTGGTCTGCAAGTTGTTTATACTGTCTAGTAGTAGAAACAGGTACCTCGGTCCCAAGCATTACTGAAACATGCGACAGCTGTGTGAATAGCTAGCTGAGTAGACACTCTGGGGTATGGAAGAAATCACCAAAAAATTCCAGCCCCAAATAGTCATCTAGCGTTCAAACGTCTCTATGCTATAGCCAGGTTTTTTTTTTTTTAAATCTGGGGTGTAATAAACTTGATCCCTCTTTTTTTTTTATTTGGAAGGTTTTTTGTACCATGTTGTTCAGGTGAAAGAATAAACTCGGAGGCAGCTCTACCCAGTTGCTGTTTGCTGAATAGCTGTTGTATGACTGCGCAAAAAAAAAAATTCCAAGTACCTATATCTTCTAAAGTGCCCAAACCTTAAGCGACCTGGGGTTTTGACCAGTTCTATTTGTGCTGTTTTTTCTCCCAAATTGATGAAAGAACCAAACTTGCCTATCTCCCTTTCTCAAGTTGGTGCTCTTAGCAACACTGCTGTTGAACCATCAGTTTTATTTTTGGCAGTCTTCCAAATAGTAAACGGACTAAACAGGGGAGCAAGCAGATGGGAGAATATGAATTCTGTTTCCAGATGTTAAGTTCCTAATGTAAATACCACATCATTATGAATCCTGTGTCAAGACCATATAATGGTGCTTTTTATTACAGTTAGCACATGCATTTTTAGAAACTACATGTTTTAGAAGACCTTGCTGTGTATATGTATACTTCTGTATTGTTCAACTGTTAGATAATAAATTATTTCATTACTAAAGAGAAACAACGTCCTCCCAGTGTTCTTCTGGTTTGACTAGAAAATGCCTTGTGGCGTGAACAGTTTCACTGATTTGTCAGGTACCTTTCAGTAAATGGCAGTCAAAATGTTACTAGCAATCTAGTGATGAAACTCATTATGGCCTCTTGGGCACCCAAAAATTGTCACCCGGAATCACATTCACTTTTGAAAACCGTTTCTAGGAGGCAAGAAATTAGTAGGTGGAAATGGCTTAAAGTTATTCCATTCCCTTCCCATTTTAATGACAGTAAGGGGAAGAATAACATTTAAATGTTGCCTGGACTAACGCTTTCAGCTTCCCTTTCAGCAGTAGTTTGTCCCCCAAGAGCTGCTTCCAGTTTTTTGTACTAAACCTCAATTTTGAATACTGAGCATCCTCAGTTGAGATTCCTCAGAATGAAGTGAGCTAAGTGCTTGAGAGGGCCACAAACAACTGCTGAAGGGGAGGGGTTGTTTAGAACTTTCTCTCCTTCTGTTCAGGCCTACACACGCTGTGGCTGTATGCATTCATGTTTTCCAGCCATACAGTGTGAAGGGGGGCATGGCTTCATCTCTGCGATGGGGTCGCAACTGTGCATATTGGATCGTTGTGCAGGAGTGTGACTTCACTGGAAAGTCCCAACTAGGTAGCATCCAACGCTGGTGGGCTTGGCACTCTACAAAAGAGCACTCTGGAGCTCGAAAGCTTTTCTCTTGGACTGGAAACTCTTTGGTCATCTCGAAGCAATGCAGATCCTTACTTGTCTAGAGACTCAACTTGGAACCTAATCATAATGCTTATATTTTAAAAGGTAGTGTCAGGTTTTGTTCCTTCCCTCAAGTCTCCATGCAGTTTTTGTGGTTTTACAATCACTCCCTTCTTTCTCTCCCTTATTTTTATATTCAGGACCTACACAACCAAGAGGAACTAATTGTGCATTTGCCAGCACTGGGACTAAAGTGAACTGAAAATTATTTTTCCTTCTGCTGTTAGTCTTGGGTGCTGCATGTCACACTAGCAAATGTACAATCTCAGACCGAATTGTGAAATCCCTTCCCACCCTAAAACCACACCTGTTTCTCTAGGAGCTTAACCTTGCTTGCAGATTCAGACCTTAGTCGGCCTTTAGCAATGACTACACTCCAGAGAAATATGAATCACGAAAAAGCATGCTGAGAGAAAAAGGTTACTACTGCATGATTAAGAATGGCTTTTAATGGGGAAGCTATTGCTATTCGTGTAGCACACCAACTGCAGGATGCTTCAGAAACAGGGAGTATGACAACATCCCAGCCTCAAAGAGCTCACGGTCTAGACTCTAGACAACAGTTAGCAGCATTACAGACTAGATGAGGCACAGCATTCTAACTCTTGTTGTCATAGCTAAAGTGTGTATTGAGAAGAAATTGGCCAATTAATTCAAGCTAGATAGAGGATTGCCTGGAGAGGGGTGAAACATAAAACCATTCTGTTTTTAAAAGTAATTTGTATCTTTATCTGCTTGTGTTCGCAGATTAAACTCTAGGGTAGGGATGGTGTTTTGTGGGCAAACCTGGCATAATGCAGGCACTAATGGCAGGCAGGCAGTGGGGACTCTGATGTACAAAAGCTTCGTGCAGTCAAAGCAGATTCATTTTTAGAGGGTTGGCATTAACTTTAAAAGATGGAGATAATTGTGAAACAAAGTAAAGTACAACTTTTCCAGTGGATCTTTGTACAAGTGTTTTGGATCTATGAATGGGACCTTATTTATCACCGCCTCTTGGACTTTTTCAAACCAGGGTTATGACTGTCAGAAAAATGGCGTAGCCTAGAAATGTTCTCGATAGCACTGACATGACACACACCCTACGGCAGTTCTCTAGGATGTGGAAGTCCTTGAGAGTAGCCAGCTGCTGCTGTCAAACTGGGGACATCTTTGAAATTGACATCTGGCTCTATGTTGGGCTGTGCATTTGTGTCTGGACTACACAGCACCCATCACTCCCAAGTCTGCTGAAATGCAGAGCTGCTGCATGACTTTCAGTATTGCAAAAAATACATTTTTTTTTTAAGTATAAAAGCAAAGAATTGTGAAGTGAGTAGGCAAGGCTTTATTGATGCTACAGCATCTTTTCAAGAATCTATTTCCTCTAGGATGTAACAAGTGTGACAGACCCAGACCAGTGGGGTACAGGAGTCTGGTAGAGGGCAAATATACTGGTCACTGGATGAGTAGTTTTCTGTTCCCTGAGTGACCAGAGCAGGGGCTGCACTAGAGTAATCAGGAATCTGCTAGAACCAGTTAAGGCAGGCAGGCTAATTAGGACACCTGGAGCCAATTAAGAAGAAGCTGCTAGAATCAATTAAGGCAGGCTAATCAGGGCACCTGGGTTTTAAAAAGGAGCTCACTTCAGTTTGTGGTGCGAGTGTGAGGAGCTGGGAGCAAGAGGCGCAAGGAGCTGAGAGTGAGAGGGTGTGCTGCTGGAGGACTGAGGAGCACAAGCGTTATCAGACACTAGGAGGAAGGTCTTGTGGTGAGAATAAGGAAGGTGTTTGGAGGAGGCCATGGGGAAGTAGCCCAGGGAGTTGTAGCTGTCATGCAGCTGTTACAGAAGGCACTATATACAGCTGCAGTCCACAGGGCCCTGGGCTGGAACCCGGAGTAGAGGGTGGGCCTGGGTTCCCCCCAAACCTCCCAATTGACCTGGACTGTGGGTTCTCCCAGAGGGGAGGGTCTCTGGGCTGTTCCCCAACCCACATGGTGAATCTTTGAGGCAAGAAAATCCACCAATAAGCACAGGACCCCCCAAGATAGAGGAGGAACTTTGTCACACAATATACCAGTAGACCACATTATCGAAGCAGTTGAAGGTCCTTATGATTTGGCAGGGCCATCTTTAGTGGGATCTATGTAGTAATATGGCCCCCATCTGCCTGGTATTGGAGAACTACACAATTATTTATTATAACAGCCTGGCAGTACACAGGGAGCCTGTGGTAGAGGTGAGAAATGAACCTATAATAGAACGAGTTATGAACACCAGTTATGAACTGGTCAACCATGCAACTCATTTGGAACTGTAAGTATGCAATCAGGCAGCAATGGGGGGGGGGGATAAATACAGTACTGTGTTAAATGTAAACAAAAGGGAAGTTTAAAAAAAACAAAAAAGATTTGACAAGATAAGGAAATTTTCTGTGCTTGTTTCATTTAAATTAAGATGGCTAAAAGCAGTATTTTTCTTCTGCCCAGTAAAGTTTCGAAACTGTATTAAGTCAATGTTCAGTTGTAAACTTTTGAAAGAACCACCCTAACTTCTTGTTCAGAGTAACAAACATTTCAGAATTATGAACAACCTTCAATCCTGAGGTGTTCGTAACTTTTTGAGGATCTACTGTAGGTCTTCTGAGTCCCAGTTCTAGGCCTTATCAACACAAATTGCCAAGCATTTCAATAATGCTTTTCAGTGCTGTGCCCAAATAACTACCGACTTTACAATGACCAGAGCACTGGCAATATGACCAGGAGAACTGATTTCTCTTATAAAGGCAGATCACAGTAGTTTAGATTTTACTTCCCCCACCCCCATAATTCGCAGTGGGTTCCAAGGATAAATACAGACCACTTCTCTCACTGTCAGGTACTACCACAAAGAAGTAGTGTTTGGATTGCAATCTACACTAGAAATCTCTTAAATCTGACCTGTTGTTTTTTGTGGAAATACTTGATCTGATGTTTGGCTTGATCTGATTCCTTTCCCCCTGGTGCAAATCAGAAGGAACTGCTGTGCCACAGATGTAGTTACATTGATGTAAAATGAAATTAAGAATCCGGTTCAAGGTGTTTAATAGAATCAAATCCATGAACGTTTCTATTTCTGATGAAATGTGTGTGTAATCCACCTGCTATTGGTTTGGTACCTAAAATTCCCAACTTTTTCCTTTAACATTTCTTCTTCCTGCAACCTTAGACTGTTTCAGAGGGCAAGATATAGCAAAGTGATTGGAATTCCCCTATGATATTGTACATAGCCCACAGACTGGAAGCTTATTGGCAACCGTTGAACTTTGTCCCCGTTCATGACTTGTTTGCTTAGACATATGTAAGCAAGTTGGTTGCTCTTGATTATACTTTCACCTCCTAATTAAAGGCTGTAGACTTCTGGATACTGGAATGGGAATAGACTCATTAGGTCAGTGGGTTCATATCTCTGCTATGACGGGATTGGTTCTTACAAGTTCACTGTCTAGCTTTAAAAAGCTGCATCCCAGTATTGCTAGCAGCAGCGGGCTGGTGGTCAGAGGTCAACGGAGATGCATGGTCTCCCACATTGCAGGATCAGGGCCTATGGGCCAGATCCTCAAAGATATTTAGGCACCTAACTATAGTTGAAATCAATCAGAGTTAGGCCCCTAAATGCCTTCTGAGGATCTGCTCTTAACCTCTAAATGGGTTTTTAATGCATTTAAAACATCAATTCCATAAGGACCAATTGAGCTAACAGCTTGCAGTGAAGGTTCCATTGCCTTGGCTTTGTCTATCACAACACTCTTCATCCCAGACTGGCTTTGCAGTCCCATTACTGCTGTCAGAAGATGTTTTTCTGTTAACAGAGGCTGCTGGACCATTTTGTTCTGGAGCGGCTGGTTACCCGGCCTCTGTCACTTTGATGTCGCACTTTAATGGACAGATGCATCAAAAGACTGGGGTCCCGTGACTGCTACGGGCTGTGTGCTGTCAGGAGCTGTGAGCACATCCATCCTGCCATTGAAAACAATTCGAGCACATGTCACTCACAATGCCAGCAGCGCAGGCAGAGCGTGAAGTCAAGCTGGGGTGGAGATTAAAGCCCCAAGGGTCAGACAGCAGTGGGGATAGAGCCAGCTTGGCTGGAGCCGGTTACAATAAGCCCGGTGCATTGTTATTCATCACGTATAGTGGTGCCCGAATTAAGACCTTGACGTGTGGATGGGGATACTGCAGAGCAGAGGTCTAGTCCCAGCTTGGCTACTGATGTCCTATGTAACCTTTGGCAAGTCACTTCCCCTGCCCTGTGCCTCAGTTTCCCAATGTGTAAAATGGGGATAATGCTAGTGCCCCGTCTTTGTAAGGCATCTTGAGAGCTGCTGATGCAAAGTGCTATATAACAGCTGGGTGTGTCAGGCCCTAGTGAATATAGCTGTAACCCCTATCAGCTGGAGGGTAGGGGGAGGTAGCATCCTCTTTATACAGATGCAGGCATGCACACCACTCTGTTCAGCGGGGGAGCGACTCCCTGCCACGGGGCAGTGCTGTGAATTGATGTCAGGTGGCTGCTTCCAAAGCAGACTTCCCACTCAGTGATCCCAGCCACCAGTGTGACAGCACCAGTGCAGACCACAGCAGCTGTTCCCGCCTACGTTAGGGCTTTGACCCACTGCAGCTGTGCCCGGCTGGCTGAAATCTCCAGGGGCAGCAAGGCCATAGACGTAGCGTGAATCATCTTTATTCCAGCAGTGCCAAGCTCACAGCCCCATTGTGCTAGGCAGGGCCAGCTCCAGGCACCAGCTTACCAAGCAGGAGCTTGGGGCGGCCACTCCAGAGAGGGGCAGCACGTCCAGCTGTTCGGCAGCAATTCGGCGGATGGTCCCTCACTCCCGCTCGGAGCGAAGGGCCTCCCGCTGAATTGCCGCCGCAGATCGCAATTGCGATTGTGGCTTTTTTTGTTTTGTTTGGCTGCTTGGGGCGGCCAAAACCCTGGAGCCGGCCCTGGTGCTAGGTTCTGTATCCTTGGTTGTTTTCTTTAATCTACAATAATACCCTCCTGGCCTGGGAGCGCCTGTTTGTGTGCAGTAATTCTAACAGGACCAAATCTGGGTGTCTTGTAGCTATGCCTGGGAGCAGTCAGCTAGGGAGAGAGATACAGTGGCTGTCCGGGTCCCAGTGGCCTTACTAAAGAATCTGCATAGTCATCATTACAACTGGGTCGTGGCTCTTTTCTGCCTCCAGGGACCCTGCAAGACCTAATGGTACTGAATAGCACCAACGCCTCACCGTCCCTGGTTACCCTGGCTTGAAGGGGTATGGAGAGCCAAAACTGGCTGAGCCACCCTTCCAGCAAGAGATCAAAATCACAGTTGGTCTTATCGGGGCTCGAGGCAGGAGGGGAAGGCTGCTCCAGCCTGAAAACCACAAGGCACATGCATGGAGGAGTCCAGAGGGGGAAGGACCAGGAATGCTGAGTTTGCATCTAGTGAGGCTGAGGACTGTTCTTGTGTTTTGGTCTATGAGTCATTCAGCGGCTGGGAAATGTTGTTGTTTGGTGTCTGGGAGTGAAGCAGGGTCTGCCCTGATAGAACTTGCTAATGTTGGTGACTCAGGGATAACATGCGTGGGGTGAGGGAGATAGCTTCCCTGCCAAGCTCTCCCAAAGAACCTGGCCCTGATGCTGTGTGGGTTAGCAAAACTTGAGCCCAACTCAGGGGCTAGCTAGCTGAGAAATGGGGCCTTGACTATATACTGTAGGCAGGAAACCCACCTACCTTCCCAGCTATTGGACTTCCCACCCTCTCTCACCAAGACCCTGCGACAGTCCAGGAAAACTGCACCTGTAATCTCCCTCCATAGTCCCTCGATGGCACCCACCCACGGATCCTCAGCCATCACCTCTCTTGGGCGGAGACTCGCGTCTCCCTCCTGATTGGTGTTTTTCCAAGCTGCACAGTTCTCTGCCTACACAGTGATATCCCTGTGCTTTACTTTCTCTTCAAAGGCTCTGAACAGCTGTAAGCGCCTGCAGTTATAAGTTACCAAATGGCCCTTTCTAAGCAAGCACATGTATTCTTAAGGTGAAAGCATTACAGGAAAAAAAATACTAAAACCAATAAAAGATATACAGTCACCAGAGATCATCCTAGAAGTTACTAGATCGCAGGCCCTGGTTCTCATGGGAGACTTTAATCACCCTGATATCTGCTGGGAGAGCAATACAGCGGTGCACAGACAATCCAGGAAGTTTTTGGAAAGTGTAGGGGACAATTTCCTGGTGCAAACACTGGAGGAACCAACTGGGGCAGAGCTCTTCTAGACCTGCTGCTCACAAACCGGGAAGAATTAGTAGGGGAAGCAAAAATGGATGGAAACCTGGGAGGCAGTGACCATGAGATGGTAGAGTTCAGGATCCGACACAAGGAAGAAAGGAGAGCAGCAGAATATGGACCCTAGACTTCAGAAAAGCAGACTTTGATTCCCTCAGGGAACTGATGGGCAGGATCCCCTGGGAGAATAACATGAGGGGGAAAGGAGTCCAGGAGAGCTGGCTGTATTTTAAAGAATCCTTTTTGAGGTTACAGGAACAAACTATCCAGACGTGTAGAAAGAATAGCAAATATGGCAGGTGACCAGCTTGAAATCCTTGCTGATGTTAAACACAAAAAAGAAGCTTACAAGAAGTGGAAGATTGGACAAATGACCAGGGAGGAGTATAAAAATATTGCTCAGGTATGCAGGAGTGAAATCAGGAAGGCCAAATCACACTTGGAGTTGCAGCTAGCAAGAGATGTTAAGAGTAACAAGAAGGGTTTCTTCAGGTAAGTCAGCAACAAGAAGAAAGTCAAGGAAAGTGTGGGCCCCTTACTGAATGAGGGAGGCAACCTAGTGAGAGAGGATGTGGAAAAAGCTAATGTACTCAATGCTTTTTTTGCCTTTGTCTTCACGAACAAGGTCAGCTCCCAGACTGCTGCACTGGGCAGCACAGCATGGAGAGGAGGTGACCAGCCCTCTGTGGAGAAAGAAGTGGTTCGGGACTATTTAGAAAAACTGGACGAGCACAAGTCCATGGGGCCAGATGCGCTGCATCCGAGGGTGCTAAAGGAGTTGGCGGATGTGATTACAGAGCCATTGGCCATTATCTTTGAAAACTCATGGAGATCAGGGGAGGTCCCGGATGACTGGAAAAAGGCTAATGTAGTGCCCATCTTTAAAAAAGGGAAGGAGGAGGATCGGG
Source organism: Trachemys scripta elegans (assembly GCF_013100865.1). Classification (NCBI taxonomy): domain Eukaryota; kingdom Metazoa; phylum Chordata; order Testudines; family Emydidae; genus Trachemys; species Trachemys scripta. The sequence goes on from NC_048299.1 coordinate 144,994,270, forward strand.
AAACTACAGGCCAGTCAGCCTCACTTCAGTCCCTGGAAAAATTATGGAGCAGGTCCTCAAGGAATCAATTCTGAAACACTTAGAGGAGAGGAAAATGATCAGGAACAGTCAGCATGGATTCACCAAGGGCAAGTCATGCCTGAGTAACCTAATTGCCTTCTATGAGGAGATAACTGGGTCTGTGGATGAGGGGAAAGCAGTGGATATGTTATTCCTTGACTTTAGCAAAGGTTTTGATATGGTCTCCCACAGTATTCTTGCCAGCAAGTTAAAGATGTATGGGCTGGATGAATGGACTATAAGGTGGATAGAAAGCTGGCTAGATTGTCGGGCTCAACAGGTAGTGATCAATGGCTCCATGTCTAGTTGGCAGCTGGTTTCAAGCGGAGTGCCCAAAGGGTCGGTCCTGGGGCTGGTTTTGTTCAATATCTTCATTAATGATCTGGAGGATGGCGTGGACTGCTCTCTCAGCAAGTTTGCAGATGACACTAAACTGGGAGGAGTGATAGATACGCTGGAGGGTAGGGATAGGATACAGAGGGACCTAGACAAATTAGAGGATTGGGCCAAAAGAAATCTGCTGAGGTTCAACAGGGACAAGTGCAGAGTCCTGCACTTAGGATGGAAGAATCCCATTCACTGTTACAGACTAGGGACCGAGTGGCTAGGAAGCAGTTCTGCAGAAAAGGACCTAGGGGTTACAGTGGATGAGAAGCTGGATATGAGTCAGCAGAGTGCCCTTGTTGCCAAGAAGGCTAACGGCATTTTGGGCTGCATAAGTAGGGGCATTGCCAGCAGATCAAGGGACGTGATCGTTCCTCTCTATTCAACATTGGTGAGGCCTCATCTAGAGTACTGTGTCCAGTTTTGGGCCCCACACTACAAGAAGGATGTGGAAAAATTGGAAAGAGTCCAGCAGAGGGCAACAAAAATGACGAAAGCTTATGCTCCCAATACTTCTGTTAGTCTCAAAGGTGCCACAGAACCCTCTGTTGCTTTTTAAAAATGATTAGGGGGCTGGAGCACATGACTTATGAGGAGAGGCTGAGGGGAATTGTTTAGTCTGCAGAAGAGAAGAATGAGGGGGGATTTGATAGCTGTTTTCAACTACCTGAAAGAGGGTGTAGTAGGTTTGGGCCGAGGTTCGGCCCTCAGCGGGGCTGTGGGGTATCCCACCGCCTCGCTCTGGTCCGGCGGTAGTCCGGGGCAACAGGCACACAGTTAGGGGCTCAGGCCCATAAGCAGGGGCTGAGTCCAGAGGTCCGAAACCCAGGCCCTTAAGCAAGGGCTGAGGCAAAGTCTATAGCGGCCCAAGCCCTTAAGCAGGGGCTGGGTCAGGGTTTGTAGCAGCCCAGGCCCTAGGTCAGGGAAAAACGGGGGAGTCTGCCACCCAAGGAGTGGGTGGCAGGGGGGACGCAGGCCCTCCCACTCCACTGCATCCCAGCCTGGGGCCCTAGCAGCGACGGAAACTCGCTGCTGTCAGTGGGGATTCTGGCCGCAACACACTGACATCGGCTCTGGCAGTGCAGCAGCCAGACTGGGGTCGGCTGCCCCCTGGCTACTTCCACACTCCCCCTCGGGGCCTACCTGGCTCCTGGTGTTGGCCTCTGTGAGATCCAGGACCATGGGTTCTTCGGGGTAGGGGTTGATTGGCTGGCCCGGCAACTCCTCTGGATAACGAGCGCAGGGCAGGTCCGGCAACTCCTCCAGATAGCGGGCACAGGGCAGGCCCAGCAAGTCTGGGCGGCCGCCTTGGGCCATGGGGGTTTCCCAGTCGCAGGCTGGGCTAGAGACGTCTGGTCTCTCCGGCGGCTGGGTCTCTACTGAGCTCTGAGGGCGAGCCTTTATACTTCCGGGTCGCCGCCTGACCCTCTGAGGGGCGGGCTCAGAGCTCCCTAGCTCCACCCACTCCAGCCTCCAGACGGGCTCTTCCCCCTCCGGGACGGTGGGGAGTACTGCGGCAAGGGATCTGGGGGTTATAGAGGATTGCAAGCTAAATATGAGCCAACAGCGTAACACTGTGCAAAAAAATTAATATCATTCTGGGATGTATTAGCAGGAGTATTTTAAACAAGACTCAAGAAGTAATTCTTCCATTCCACTCTGCACTGATAAGGCCTCAACTGAAGTTTTCTGTCCAGTTCTGGGCACCACATTTCAGGAAAGATTTGGACAAACTGGACAAAGTACAGAGGAGAGCAACAAAAAAGATGAAAGGTCTAGACAACATGACCTATGAGGAAAGATTGAAAAAGTTGGGTTTGTTTAGTCTGGAGAAGAGAAGACTGAGGGCGGACATGATAAGTTTTCAAAGACATAAAAAGTTGTTACAAGAAGGAGGGAGAAAAGTTGGTCTCGTTAACCTCTAAGGATAGGACAAGAAGCAATGAGCTTAAATTGCAGTAAGGGAGGTTTAGATTTGACATTAGGAAAAACTTCCTAACTGTCAGAGTAGTTAAGCACTGGAATAAATTGCCTAGGGAGGTTGTGGAATCTCTGTCATTGGAGGTTTTCAAGAACAGGTTAAACAAACACCTGTCTGGAATAGTCTAGTTATTACGTAGCCCTGCTTTGAGTTCAGGGGACGGGACTAGATGACCTTTTGAGGTCCCTTCCAGTTCTATACTTTTAGGATTCTATTATATGTAGAATAATATAGTTAATATAGTTGGGGCAGGGCGGGGAGGTTTTCACGTACAGTTTTGTTATAGATTTTTGTACTTCACAGCATCAGTTTAATCATAATTGTGACAGCGATGGCAGTTTCCTGCAATATCCCCAACATACTTTATTGAACTAGCTTTAAGTATCTTAGGAGTTCATGTTATTAAAAATGCAAATGTTTATATATTATTGTGGTATTGTATGTAACATCTGAAACCCTGGGAAGTGTTACGAGGAAGGCTATGATTTAGTCATGGGTATTTTTAGTAAAAGTCATGGACAGGTCACAGGCAATAAACAAAAATTCATGGCCCATGACCTGTCCATGACTTTTACTAAAAATACCCATGACTAAATCTTGTGGGGGAGCGCTGATCGGGAGGGAGTCCCGGGGGGGCCACTGCTCCGGGGTGGGGCCAGCGACACCAGCTGCTACGGCCACTGAGCAGTGGCTGCTCTGGCTGCCCCTCGGGACTGATGCTCAGGTGGTCCCCGGGGCTAGCTGCCCAGGGCCGCCTAAGCAGCAGCCAGTGCAGATGGCCCCTGGAGCCAGCTGCTTGGGCCGCCCCGGGGTCAGCGGCACAGGCTGCTGCAGAAGTCACGGAGGTCGCAGAAAGTCATGGGATCT
>NC_048299.1:145005848-145070155 GCF_013100865.1 Trachemys scripta elegans
CATTCCAGTGCTTCACCACCCTCCTAGTGAAATAGTGTTTCCTAATATCCAACCTAAACCTCCCCCACTGCAACTTGAGACCATTGCTCCTTGTTCTGTCATCTGCCACCACTGAGAACAGCCCAGCTCCATCCTCTTTGGAACCCCCCTTCAGGTAATTGAAGGCTGCTATCAAATCCCCCCTCACTGTTCTCTTCTGCAGACTAAATAACCCCAGTTCCCTCGGCCTCTCCTCGTAAATCAGTAGTTAGAGAGCTGGTTGGATTATATTTTTTTGACATAACCGTTTGGCTTTTCTCATGTTGATTCATTGAATTCCACCGTTCCTGTCATATTTCAATATTTGTGTATGTGACCGATATTATATTTTATATCGGTTTGCCATTATTCAAACAAAGCATTTCAATGCTTCTGAATCAAAATTTCTCAGCATTTTCATTCTGTGGGACACTTTGACTTTTCATTCCAATTCAGAACAAAAACGAATCTCGAAATGTTGGAATGGCCTGTAGAACAGAAATTCAATTTTCCGACCATCTCTAGTTAGAGATGATCCGCAGGCCAGGGACCTTCTTGTTCGTCTCTGTTTGTACAGCATCTGGCACAAGGAGGCTCTGGTCCCCGACTGGCGTGCCAACGTGCTACTGAAATACACATAATTAATAAAAACCAAATTCCCCTCCCCCGAGCCGGTTGCTGATAAAGGTTCAAATCTGGCTCCAAACGTTGTGACTCAAGTCTCTCTCTGTTATTTACCAACAACCTAGCAGAATGCTTTGTCTCTGAGTCATCCCTCTCATGCACACCATCTCCTGGCATCTAATCTGCAAGCAGATCAGCTCGTGCAACCCGATCTCTCAATAAATCACACTTCCCTGTGCTGACAGGGGCTTCCCTCTGGTTGTTTTCGCCACAAGGAGCTAGATTTGAACTCATGCCCACTCCTCTTTCAAGCTGGCAGGCAACGCATTTTCCACTGGGACCGGGAGTGGGTGGGGGAACGCCAGAGCTTGGCAAGCGCAGAAAGAAATAATGCCAATTGCTGCTCAGTTATTTGCACACAGATTTAAAAAAAAAACAAACCCCGAATGTTTACGGGCTGCTTCAGGAGCACATGCAGCGCGTCTGTGCTGATCACTCAGATCTGTGAGACCCAGGCTTGTGGGCTCGATGTTTCCAAGCCCACATTGGGCCGGCCACGCTGCTTTGTAAACCTGGGCTTACAATTGCTGGATCCGGGTCTCACAGCTGACTGCACTATGCACCACGACTTGGGTCTGCGGCTTGAGTGCGTCCACACTGCAAAGGGTGTGGACCTGAGCCCCGGTGGGACTAGGGTTCTGACCCACCCCATTCACAGGCTCCTAGGACCTGGGTCCCGAGTGCTTGCTGACCTGAGTCAGACTGGTTTGTGTATGGACGGAAGTGGGTCTTGGGCTTCAATCTGAATCAGAGCCCAGGCTTAGTGTCCAATGCACACAGACCCAAGAGCTCTCAAAATCTCCAGGGCTCACTCTGAAGTCATGACTCAGGCAAGAATCCCATTGAAGCCAGTGGAATTCTTGTCTTGTCTATACTGCAATCTGGGGGGGTGGGGGTGGGTGTTTGCAGCTCGGGAGACAGACCCAGTACCTGCGCTAGCTTTACCTGGGCTAGCATGGGTAAGGTGGGCTTCAGCACTTGCAAGGAGAGCAATGCAAGTAATTGCTTCCAGGTGGGCTCGTACGGCCCATGCTGAACCGATTCTGCCATGTCTACCACCATGCTGGTGCACCCCCCCAGGTTGCAGTCACACCTCGGACTGCAGTGTAGACATGCCCAAGTGTTAACTTCCTCTCCGAAAATAACATTTTCCACGTGTTGGTACTGGCTTCCCACTGGAAACCAGCCAGCGAGGAAAACTAGCCTGTTCCACATTTAATGTCTCAAATGTGCCTGCAGGAAAAGCGTTTTCCTAACTGGAAAATCTCAAAGGGGATTTTTTTTTTTTCAGGAAAAATCCTCCCGTTTCAGCCCCATTTTTTAATTTCCTCCTTAAAAAACCCACTTTCACTGTGCTGCTTAGACTGGACTAACTCCTTGCTAAGGGATGTGGACAAGTTGGAGAGAGTCCAGCAGAGGACAACGAAAATGATCAGGGGGCTGGGGCACATGACTTACGAGGAGAGGCTGAGGGAACTGGGGTTATTTAGTCTGCAGAAGAGAAGAGTGAGGGAGGATTTGATAGCAGCCTTCAATTACCTGAAGGGGGGTTCCAAAGAGGATGGAGTTAGGCTGTTCTCAGTGGTGGCAGATGACAGAACAAGGAGCAATGGTCTCAAGTTGCAGTGGGGGAGGTCTAGGTTGGATATTATGAAACACAATTTCACTAGGAGGGTGGTGAAGCACTGGAATGGGTTCCCTAGGGAGGTGGTGGAATCTCCATCCTTACAGGTTTTTAAGGTCAGGCTTGACAAAGCCCTGGCTGGGATGATTTAGTGGGTGTTGGTCCTGCTTTGAGCAGGGGGTTGGACCAGGCCGGTGCAACTCATTAGGCGACCTAGGCCCGCTACAATTTGGGGGGCGGCAACCGCGGCGGTATTTCGGCGGCGGGACCTTCTGCCGCCACTGTGGGGGGTGGCATTTCGGGGCGGGACCATCCGCCGCCTAGGGCAGCAGAAAAGCTGGCGGTGCTCCTGGGTTGGACTAGATGACCTCCTGAGGTCTCTTTCAACCCTAATCTTCTATGAGTCTATGATTCCACTGGGTCCTCCAGTTGAGGAGTTGACGCAGTGAATTATGTTAGGGATTAAATAAAAATTCCTAGTTGTTCCCTGTCCCCCAGTTTCTGTCTAGTTGTCTGCCTGTCCTGAGGCTGTGAGCTCCTTGGGGCAGGGGTCATCTCTTCTCAAATATCTGGAAAGCAGCTAGCACATCGTGGGTAACTAGTGGGGCTGGGTGCCGAAAGGAATTCCAGTTTACTGAGGACTTTCTCGTTTGTTTTTTCAGTCCGAGTGAGTTTTCAGGCCACACTTGAAAACCCCAGATGCTGAAATTCTCTGAAAGGGAATGCAGCCCCGGGGCAGTCTTCAGTGGAAGGCAGCAGACAGAGTTAGGCTGGAAGCAACTCAGCCACATGGACAGAGCAGCGCACAGAGTTTCATAAAGCTGCATTCTTTGGTAGGCTCATGGTGGGATTGCCTTGGATCTGTGGAACCTGGAAGCCCTGGGGGTAAGTTGGCTGGTGGGTGAGCTCCAAAAGCCCCTGCCTGTGTTCCATCATAACGTCAGGAAAATCAAACAGTCTCTGCACAATGTTTGGATTGCACCGAATTGGCAAATTCTCACCAAACAACGCTTCCTCTGAACTTTTCCAACCAGTTCTAGTAGCTACCATATGCTGCTAATCATCTTTTGTACCCACTTCACTTCCAAAGCACTAGTGACAGCCATAGAGTAATAACAAAACAGCTGCTCCAAGACACCGAAAAGGAAAAAAAAACATCTGTTTCAACGCACGTTTCTCTCTGTTCCAACTGGGAGTGGGGGAATGGGGAAATGTGGATTGAACAGAATGAGTTTTTGATCTGGTTGCTACATGGGAGCATGAGCCTATGGTGATCCATAGGTGCTACGTGATCCATAGGGGACATGCATGTTGCCTTCTGGTCACATGATGCCACTTCTTCTTGTCACGTGATGTCCAGTCTGGCATTTTGTTTTTCCACTGGTGAAAATAGACACAGGTTGCCTCTCTCTCTTTTCTATTTTTAATGCCAGCCTATTACATGCTCCCAAAACATAATTGCTGACTTAGAAAACTACGTAAGAATGGCCAGGGGTCCATCTAACCCAGTATCCTGACAGTGGCCAGTGCCAGGTGCCTCAGAGGGATTGAACAGAACAGGTAAACATCAAGTGATCCATCCCCCATCGCTCATTCCCTGCTTCAGGCAAACAGAGGCTAGGGACACTATCCCTGCCCGATCCGTCCTGGCTAATAGCCATTGATGGACCTATCCTCCAGCAACAATAGAAAATACCCCCTGCATTGTAACACAGGAAAGGGATTATGAAAGCACAAAAGCTTGGGACAGCTTTTCTGAGTAGTTACCTGTACACGCCAGAAGGAAAATATTAACACCTCATTGAAACCGGCCCCTTTCACTGCAGAATGGGAAATTCTTAGTTCCCAGGAAAAACAGACTTGGAGCAGGTGTGGAGACAAGGTATTCAGGAGCAAATTCTCCTCAGCTGGTGTAAATCAATTCATGCCGATAGAGCTACGCTGAGCTACACCAGCTGAGGATCTGGCCCACTGGCGTTACCCTGGTATAAGTGAGGACAGTATCCTGCCTATTAAAAAAGCAGGTGGGATACGGGTGCACATTGATACTGAGAGCAGAGCTTCATGCATGGCTTCCTCACATGCGCTATCCCTGCTCAGAGCAGGGCTAACTTGCATAATCTGTGGTGTCTAGGAGCCATTACTAGGCCCAGCATTAAGCGTCCACATGTATTGACAGCTTTCCTGACCCAGTTTTCCTAGGGCATGCCCCATGACACCCCTGTGTGTTGGCAGTCGAGGAAAGCCTGTGGAGTGGAACTCCGTACAGGAGTGTAATGAGTGGCTTCCACTCCTGCAGCTGGCACTCATGAACTTTCTGATGCCCATGTTGATGCAGCACTAGCATGAGCAGTGCTGGGAACTGGTTGAGGGTAGCTGTTGAAGGGGGTAATTTGCTGTCTTCCGGTTCTCGGTGGGAGATTCGTATTTCTCCTTAACCTGGAATAAATCCTCCAGACTGGAAGCACATGCCTTGCTCTCTTGCAAAACCACAATAACCACGCCGAGCGTCCACGAGCCCATGTGACATGTCACTTGCTCTTTAGCTGACAACTTGAATTGTCTTGCCGCGCTGCTTCTAGCAGGTCAGGCAGACTTCTGGGGCCTGGAGTCTCACAGTTGCTTACTGTGGTTCTACACTGGTTGAGCTCCACTGAAAGAAATGGGAGTCACTCCGGCTTTATCTTGGAGATTTGGGCTCTGGGTACTTACAACTGGGATTTTCAAATGGTCTTAAGGGGATTAGGTGCCCAAATCCAATTGAAAGTCAATGAGAGCTGGGTGCCTAACTCCCTTAGCTCTCTCGAGAATCCCAACCCAATGTGGAATGCCTGCCCTACAAGCCGCATCGGGGTAATCTCCCCAGAACTGGAGTTAGAAGCTACCCTCTCAAAGCTCTGTATGTGCATCTCGCATTCGCTCTGGCTTGCGACGTTCTTTCGCCCACACAAGTGCACACTTGAGTCCAACTCTGCCCGGTGGTTTCTGCTCTTACACCTGGAATGCAGCTTGGGGGCCAAACGCTTTGGTGGATCAAGTACTTAAATATCAAACGACTCGACTTGCGTGTGCGCCCGCGCCACTTAAGCTCCCAGATTTGGGGGGGTTGCACCTGCTGAGGGCGGTACGGGCAAATCTGCCAGTGTAAATAGAAAAGCAGAGCTGAGGCCCCCTTGAATAACACAGCCCTGTACATAATACTCACTTCCAAGGTCAGGAAACGTAGCATAAGGAGGAACCCTTAAGTGGACTTAAAAATAGACTTAGGGAGTGGAGCCAGGAAGCGGAGGGTGGAGACAGGTAGCATGTAAAATGCCGCAAGACACAGCTGGGAAGGCTTGAACCGGCTGTGTATATAAATGACCTTTGGAAGAGGGTATAATTTCTAAGGTGGCCAAAACCAGCTGGCACCGCTGGAGGCCAGGGTGCGGTCAGTGAATGCAAACAAAGCCAGGCTGCACAAAGTGACAGAGTAGGGGTGGGGCGGTGATCTGGCATTTGTATCCAAAGCCCATTTGGGCACTTGTGCAGCCTCTGTTGTATTTAGAGACGGGGCCGACTAGTAGCACCGGGGCTCACTAAATGGGGGAATGTGTGTCTCAGAAAGTCTTGACTCTGCAGAATGAGTGCTCCCAAGGACCTCTTCCCAAAATCAGGGGCATTGTCCAGGCAAGCCATCATTGTCAGGAGCTGGTTTTTGTGTATGTGCTGCGCTCTCTGGGATAGAACTGGAATTGTTCTCCTGTGGGTCACGGGCCCTATACTGCTAACAGCTGCAGTCAGGTTTCTTTCGGCACCAATGATAGTTGAAGCTAGACGAAATTGGATAGGAAATAAAGCATAATTTGTTAACAGCGAGGGTAGCTAACCAGTGGAACTACTTACCAAAGGTTGTGGTGGATTCTCCCTCCCAGACAATGTTTAAATCAAAACTGGATGTTTTTCTGCAAGATCTGCCCTAGCTAAAACAGGGATTATTTGGGGGAAGTTGTATGGCCTGCGTTACGCAAGAGGTCAGACTAGAATAGATTATCACAGTGATCCCTTCTGGCCTGGGAATCTGTACACCTATAAGGCCCCATGTTTACGGTGTGGGAGCCAGACTGTCCGTTAAAGTGACTCCAAGTGCTTTATGATTGAGCTAACCTTCGCCTTCTGTTTGGAAAATCATTATTTAATTGCTTGACCATCGCACCCAGGAACCCCAGTCACAGCCCAGCACCCCCATCGCACTAGGCACTGTACAAACACAGGACAAAAAGACGATTGTGCCCCACTGAGCTGACAATGTCAGACAAGAGACGACGGATGGATCCGGAGAGTGTAAGGAAACAGTGAGACAGTATTGTCTAAATAGGCGGACACAAGGTGGGGGTTGGAGTTGAACACCCCCAGCAGCGTGACAGGCTGGTGGTGGCAATGGCGTGGTAAGGCCATGATTTTCATCGGCGGGTCGGTTGGGTTTGGGGTGAGTTTCCTTAGACAGTGATCAGCGACGTGGGAAGGGAAAGAGTGAGGGGGGCAGCAGGAGGTGTGGAGCGAAGCTGAGGTGAAGAGATGGAGTGGGCTGGAGGGAGGAGGAAGGCTGAGAGCAAACAGCCCGACTGACACAGGGCTGAGAAAGCTAGAGAACATTCTACATGCTCTGTGTAGACCCATATCCCCGCTCTGCGCTGGAAGAGACCATCGCAGTCACCAGGACGGGATACCACACCCAGTCTGCACTGGTGGCCGTGGCGAGAGCAGGCGGGGGGCACGGTGCGTCCACGAGCAGCTACAGCACGGTGCATTGGCAACATAACCCAGGAGACATGCCTCCCGCTCTCCCTGTGGGGGCCATGTGCCCGAGCAAGATGGTGGGTCAGTCTCCATGGCCCATTCTGCTTTCTGCAGCTGGGGCAGTGGCATGGGCCTGGACTAAGACCACAGACTTGCCTCAGAGTGTGGTTGCCAGAGATTGGGGGGAAGGGGGGGTGTCCAAGAGCCTTTGCCTCCTCACTGTTTAAATGGGGGGGCTGTGCTCCCCACTTCTGAGAACTTGAACTTGGCAGGTGCAACAAGGTGGCGGGAGGGGGGGCCAAGGGCGCTGGGTGGTGTAATGGGATGATGGAGGGGCAGCTGGGTCAAATTTGAGTGTCTGGCATAGTGACCTGGCACATAGCTTCACAACACCACTCCAATTTGACCAGTTTGGGATCCCTCCTCCCTACCCCCACACTTTTGCCATCCTTCCAATGTCCCTGCTTCGAGGCACTAACCACTAACGATATATGGCACCTCAAGACTTTTTAAAAACAAACATTAATGGCTTTTGATACAGATAGTGACATCGCAACTCCTGCTAACCAAACTGGTCCCTGCTGGTGGTACTTTAACTACTGTGCACAGGGTGTGGTCTGTTGGGCTGAGTTACCTTGGACAAACTCAGAATGAAACTTAAGCTTACCCACTCAGGTTTCTTTTTTAAGCGCCAGACTGAGGCCAGGAGTCTGGCCTCCGGCTTATCGCAAGGTATTCTCCCCACAGTTGTCTGGTATGTGACAGACGTGCCTACAGAGAGGAATGAAATATTGGCTAATCAGCAGTGAATCAGCTGCTGCGTGTTATCATGTAAGCCGTAGTCTCCCCTGGTTACAGGAAAACATGTGGGGAAACGTGACATAAAGCATGTCACCTTGATTGCCCTTATTGGAGAAGGAAACAAATCTTGCGTTCTCTTAGAGATCCTTGTGTTTGTGTGCCCCTATGTATGTTATTTTTCTACATATGTGTATAATGTATATATAAAAATGGTCTTTGATTTTTGGATCCGGTTTAGAAAATAGATTTTCAGCATTTTCATTTCCTAGATCTTGAAACAGGCCCCATTTCATTTTTTGTGACGCTCAGCAAAACTTTTTTCTGAAGCAGATGCTACCTGCGGACCAACAAGCCCAGTTTTTGGTAAACCAAAACCAGAACGTTTTGCTCACTTCTACCACAGTTTCACAAAAGCTCCAACTTCAAGTCCATGGCTCTTCTATGTACTTTTTTTTAGGAGAACTTTGTCAAAAAATGAAAATGACCCCTGGCTGTACTTACGGTGCTCTTCTCGCAAATCAAGATGCAGCGTGGGGTTGAATTGTCGGAAAAAACCTGTGACAATGTCCTGTGTTGCATGCACCTAATTCTTAATCTTACTGTGAGTTTAAGAAAAATAGAGAAGTTTCTCATCTAAATGGAAAGCCTATAAAGACCTTGCCACTATCCCCTGCGTAAGGAAAAAAGGCAGTTTCTCTGTTCTTGGGTGAAGATTTCAGCTTTGCAGGCTGTCCTCTGTACAGAACTTAATTAAGGATGATTGTCTACTAGAAGCCACAAGATGAGACAAAGGGTAAAACTTTTCAAAAGTGCCCAGGTCCCATTTTCAAAAGTGGCTGAGTGCCCACATCACTTTTGAAAATGGGACTTAGGTTCCTAAGTCTCTTATGCACTTTTGGAAGTCTTACCCCAGGACATGGAAATTATCGTCATGAAATCCAATTCATCAGCCAGATCCGCCCAACTGAAAGCAATGAGTTTACGCAACCATTGAGCTCTGCCTTCTTCCAACTAGAATTCGATATTTTGGGACCTGAAAGAGCATCTTCTAAAGGTATCCTTCATGGCAAGCTTGCCTCTCTCTCCGGCTGCTGCTGCAGTGAATGAGCAACTGACTTCAAGCTGACGCAGAACGATCAGATTCCTCGCCAGCAAAACTAGGGAAATCTCCCCAGCTACATCAGAAGGGGTGGGCAGATATGTGCATGTAGCTAGCTCACGTGGGTCTCTTTTCCTGCCCCAAAGTCTTGCAGGTAGCTTTTGCAATGAGTTCATACTGATGATAAAACCCACCCAGATGACTGATTGCCCCCTGATGCCCCTGATCCTGTTGTTTTCAAGTCACAAGATGGTGATTCACAATATTTCTTGTCACTCTGTAGGACAACATATATTTTTCAAATACTCTATTAACAAACAAGGCAACGCTCCCTCTTTCTATAGAGGGGGAAACTGAGCCACGGGAGGTGACTTGCCCATGGGACAAAATTGGGAATAGGACCCAGGCCTCCTGCTGCCCATTTCAGTGCCCCGTTCACTGGACCAAAGTGTTTTGGCTGTTTTGAGGGGGTGTCTCAGGCGGTTACGGTAGAATATTAGAGCATTTTGGAGACCCACTGGCACTGCCGGAGGATAGACCTGTAGCCAGGAATGCATGTATAGATAATATCATTGACTGCCGTCCGTCTGTCCATTCCAGCTAAACAACCTACAGGGAAACCTCCCTGCGGCTAATGATGAAATAGATTGTCAGCAGGCTCCATATGCCAGCTAAAAGATTGTCCACTAGCACTGGGACCTTCCATTAAGCCTCAACCCAACATTCCAAAAATGTATCCAAAAAACTAAAACCTTCTGGAAATGAAGGAAGGATTTCTAAAGTTATTGACGCTCTGGTTATTGCAGGACCATTACCTATCGGTATCGAGTGCTTTGTCCAGTTTCACGTTGAGTAGTTTTAGGGGATGGGGTTTGGGTGATTTCACCGTGCAGCAGCTGCTTCTCTCTGCCATTCGCCAGCCAGTGCTTGCAAACATCTGAGATACGGGAAATCTCTTGGTGGAACGCGGTACCTGGCACGCACGGAGTGTGAGCTCCACCCCTTGTTATCTCCTGGGTCACTGCCCTTCTATCTTTTACCTCTGGCTGCGTGGGACAGTACATCAGTTTCACTTGCTGGTCCCTTTTCTCTGCAGTGGGTGGGTACTGATGTTGGGAAGTGACTGACGCCCGCGGTTGCTCCGGGAATGGACAGGCAATCTCAAAGTCCAGAGGTGGGGCATTTGGTTCACAGAGCAGCATGCCTGCTTACTACTCCTCTGACCATGTTCCCTTCTTGCCAACACACCTGACAGTAAAACTGGGGTTATTTTCCTCCTATTCAGCTTGTTTTAGCGAAGGTCAATAAAAAATGAAACTGGCCTAAAGCAAACTTCCCCACCCGCTTTGGATCCAGCATCCCAAATCTTCGTATACATGGGGAGAGGGAGTGAGAAATGTTTAGTGTCTGGATCAACAGATGAACCATGTAGCAAGGGGTCAGGCTGCCGGGCACTGACAACTAATCAAGGAGAAATGCCTGATCCTCCAGATTTACACAGGTTCAGGAAGAGAAACTCCATTAAAGTCAGGGGCGAGAGGCGATTAAACTTGGAGTGAGCTGGATGATGCGAGGGGCTGTGTAACTGTGGGATGAAAACAAGCAAAGGAAAATGTGGGGTGCAGGGAGATCTGGTCCTAACATTCCGCGATGGAAGCACTTCCACCTATGGTCCCCTCCTTGAGACTGTAGCACAGCAAGACGGCAAAGAGGAGAACAGTTGATGATCTGCCACCGCCTGTGTCCTCCTGGAATCCAAGCCAGTTCAAGCAACTGAATAGAGAGGGCAAAATTCTTAGCTGGGGTCAGTAGTGGGCCTGATCCTTGACTGGTTCAAATGGCAGCAGCAACACTAAATTGTTTGACAATTAGCATGGGCCAGAACCTCAGCTGGTCCAATCTGGCATAGCTCCACTGAAGGCTTTTAGGAGATCAGAGTCCTGCGGTCAGAGAAGACACATCACTGCTTCTAAGGGGGAAAATATTTTAAATGGCTGGTAGACCACAGTATATTCTGTTGAATCTCTATATAAATACCCCTACCTGTAGGGAGAGCAGGTCATTTGGAAGGACCCTTCTTCTGCAGAATCGAAGAGTGAGGGGGGATTTGATAGCTGCTTTCAACTACCTGAATGGGGTTCCAAAGAGGATGGAGCTCGGCTGTTCTCAGTGGTGGCAGATGACAGAACAAGAAGCAATGGTTTCAAGTTACAGTGGGGGAGGTTTAGGTTGGATATTAGGAAACACTATTTCACTAGGAGGGTAGTGAAGCATTGGAATGGGTTACCTAGGGAGGTGGTGGAATCTCCATCCTTAGAGGTTTTTAAGGTCAGGCTTGACAAAGCCCTGGCTGGGATGATTTAGTGGGTGTTGGTCCTGCTTTGAGCAGGGGGTTGGACTAGATGACCTCCTGAGGTCTCTTCCAACCCTAATCTTCTACGATTCTATGATTCCTCCCCCTGTTTGGAACAGTAGCCGGAGATGCACCAAGAAGGAGAGTCACATGTTCATATTATGCTTCTCCTCCCTCCCCCCATCCGTTCAGGGTAAAGGCATGCAGTTCGACTATGTGGATTCTCCACACATCAGACTTCTAAACCCTTGAGATCAGGAGCTTCCTGTCCAAAGATGCCGTGCAGTGACTGTGAAAGGGGGAATGGAGAGAGGCAGTTCTTCTTGAGAAACTGGATTTGCATCACAATGATGTTGCAATGCCTGTTTGTGCAGCCCTTGGAAGGTGTGGCGCGTGTGACTGAGCTATTTGGTGTCATCTTGGGTTATAAGAGCAGCCACTGACGTTCCTCCATGTCTGGTCAGTAGCTATCCCTAGTGACTGCTGTGGTTCATTGGTGGAGCTTCCATATAGGGTGGAAGGATGGGTAAGGAGCCGGACTGGAGATCCAGGTTAAATTCCAAGCTCTGCCACTGACTCTTGATGTGGCCTTGGGCAAGTAGTGTCCCCTTTCTGCCTCAGCTGTAAAATGGGTATACTACATACACAGCTAATGTTGTGATGTGAAAATATTGAGCTGCTCAGATATTACAGGGATGTGGGCCTGCTAAGTACCTAGGGAAGTACTATGCTCTTGTTTGGGATAAGTTACGTTTCCGACACAGTGTATTTGCCATGCAGGATAGTTGTACATCTCTAAATTCCAAGTTCTCATGTGTCTGTGTCTAAATCATAAAGAAATCAAATCTTCAGGAATGATTTAACATCTTTAGTCACGGACTTATCTCCTTAAAAGATCCAGTCAATTACCAGAAAATGTATACCCGTTACACGTATTTCTGGTTTAGTGGCACTAGCTTTGTAATTATTGTCCTGGTTTAAAAGTTTGTACCGGTCCAGACACAGTGTGGTAAAGTATAAGGGTGAGGGCAGCTAACCCTGGGAACAGCTTAACAAGGGATATGGTGGATTCTCCACCATTTGGAGTCTTTACATAAATCTTGGTGATCTTTCTGTTCAACCACAAGCTAGTAAGGTCAATGCAGGAATCACCCGAGGTGAAACTCTATGGCCTGTATTATGTAGGAGGTCAGAATAGGAATTGCCAGACAGGATCAGACCCAAGGTCCATCTTGTCCCGAGTCATAGCTCTGACTCAATGGCTGGCAACAGATATTTCAGTGGAAGAAACAGACAGTGCATAAACATGGGATAATCTCGACCTCACAGTAGGTCTCATCCATATCTCAGATAGGCAGAAATTGGTTTAAGCCCTGAAGCCTGAGATTTAATATCCTTTCAAATTGTGTTAGCAATAACTGTTATATAACTTTGAATATTCATATTATCCTTCTAAGGGTCCAATCTTTTTTTTTTTAAATCTTGCTGAATTCTTGGCCTTGTCTATTTCCTGTGGCAATGAGTTCCACAGTCTAATGACACATTGTGTGGGAAAGTTGCCATTTATCAGTTTCAAATTTGCCACCTCCTTAATTTCATTAACTGTCAACTTGTTTTTGTGTTATGAGAAAGGGAGAAGAGAAGCTCCCTTATGTGACTACAGATTAGATTCTCCTAATAATTCCTTCTCACCTTGATCCATAAAACAAAGGCATTTTCTCATCTCTTCTACATCCCCAGCCCCATCTGGACTCCTTTTTATAATGCCCCCAAGACTCAATTGTAGATATCCCTCCATTTTGAAGTGTACCATCTAGGGGTCCTGATTAGCATGGGTGGGAAACGATTTTCCCATCCTGTGCTAACTGTTGAGATTTTTTTTAAAAATCCTGTTCCGCATTAGGACAAAACAGGCCTCTTGAAATTTTTGAGACAGATGTAGCCCATAGCCAGTTAGAGCATTTGCCTGGGATGAGGGCGACACATGGACTCAAACTTGGGTTCCTCATGTCCCCAGTGAGTGCCCTAATCCCCAGTCTAGTGGCTATTGTGGGGTGGGTGTTTTTCTGTGGTTTTGACCAGAAATCCCATTCTGAGAACTCTTCCCAGCAAAGGTTTAACTGAAACCAACCCTTTCCCCTGGAATATTTCTATTTTGATGCATTGACAATTTTGATGGAAAAACTATTTCGTTAAAAAAAAATCCCAACTGATTCTAGTCCGCATCCTGCAGTCTGATCCATATGGGTGGACCTCGGTGCCGATGCACCATTCCATTGGCTTTAATAGAACTCAACGTGAGCAAAAGGACCTGCCTGCACAGAGCCCCATGAGAGTCCGCAGGTCTTGACTCATGCCGGTTGTTGCCTGGGAGTGAAACTGAATAGCAGCACACTCCTCTTGCTGTTCCCTTTGTTTTTCCTCCACGGGCCGTGCCTTTCTGTCTCCTAAAGCACATTACAGCCCTAGGGTGTGTTAGAACAACCATCTTCGTCCTCTTACTATGTACTGGGCTAGTCGCTAAACCAAACTGCTGGTGAGCTTGTTGCGATCCAGCTGCCACTGAAATCTGTGGGAGCGCTGCCATTTCATACAGGGCGTGAGACCCCTGTATGAACTCACTCGGCTATTTTTGGTCCAGGTCTGTGTCAATATTTGCAGGGAGAGGGAGGCCAGGGCAGCTGGCCTAGGTACACACTGGTTTGGAGTGACACTCCATCTATTTTTTGCACGCTACTGAGGAAGGAGCTGTAATGAGTAGCCGGGCCACCTAATGACTCATAAAGGTGTTTCCTCCCATTAGGATAATGACATATAAGTAGGGTTATGGTTTCCTCGTTTTATTTTTAAACCTGTACCTAGGCCCTTCCCACTAGATCAGCCCACTGATGATGGAGCGCTTTCTTTGTAGCCAGAAACAGATGGTGCCCTTGGATTGGCTAGTTCAGCATTAAGGGATGGAGGCTAGACCAGTTCTTCGATGTGGTGTTTGCTGAGGGATAAGGAATGTGGGTGGTACTGCTGGAGGGGGCGGGGGAATAACTTGCTGCACTATACACAGTGTATGACCTGTTGCTTAGAGCTGGACTCTAGGAGCAAAGAGATCCGGTGTCTAATCCCTTTTCGGCTGCTGGATGACTGTGGGCAAGTTGCTTAAACCTCTATGCCTTCTCAGCCTGTTAAAACGGGGATTGGTGACTAGCTAATGTCAAAGGGCAATTGCTGATGTCTTTCATAAACGCGCCCTGCTGTTGTATACGGAAGCCTGAGTTTCCATTAACTTATTTCAAATCTATCTTTGTACGGCTTCTCTTTAGAGACCGAAGGGAGGTGGTACCCAGCAACAGGTAGCCTGGACAGAGTTGGTTCAAAAAGCAAGCATGCCTTTACATATCTTGTAAACTTGGGTTTACTAATTGCAGGACCTGGGTCTCACAGCCGTGCGAAAGCATCCATGGTGCACTAAACAGACCTGCTGACTCGGGTCTGCAGCTTGAGTCCACACTGCAAAATGACAGGGCTTGGACCAGAGTCTCAGCGTCTGACCACCTCCTAGCAAGGTTCTAGGACCTGGGTCTTGAGTGCTTGCTGAACCGAGTCAGACTGATTAGTGTGTAAATGGAAGGGGGTCTTGGACTCAAACCTGAGTCAGAGCCTTGGCTTAGTGTGGGGTGTAGGCATACTGTATGTGTGTGTGGGAGGGGTGGGGGGGTATGTCAGTATTTCCTTGTCTTCAGCTTTTAAAATGCCTCCCCTTAATGATGCAAGTTAAATGCCAGACCAGGTGACTGATAGCACTTCCACCTACACACCTTGCTTTGGAGGAGACGTGGTAGTCACCTGATGGTGTCTATTGCCTACGACATTACTCATCCCTCCTGACAGTCAGGACCGCCTTCTACAAGAAACCCAATTAGCGTTTGGGCAAGACAGCCGCTGGATGAGGTAGTGTCTTGTATGGTTCACTTGCATTACAGCGAGAAGAGAGAGACCTTAGCCTTAGCTGCTGGGTTCACCCGGAGAGAACAGGTCATGCATACGCACGAAGAGAGGAATACTCACCCCACAGTTCATGACAGCTTTGTGTACACACCCGACTGGATGGTATTAATCATCCGTCTGTCATGGATACACACAGCATCAACAGGATTTGAATGCAGATCCGAGTAGGCCTCAGGCTGCTTAGCATGTGAGATGGGAGTGGACCTGCTCAGTATTTTGTTGGGTCACCGAGGGAGAGGCTGGGTGTTTCTGGCAATGGTGTAAATCAGAGGTGGGCAAACTACAGCCCGCGGGCCATATCTGGCCCACAGGACCATCCTGCCCGGCCTTTGAGCTCCTGGCTGGGAGGCTAGCCCCCGGACCCTCCCTTGCAGCCATGCTGCCACACGAGCATCGCTCTGGGTGGCGGGGCTGTGAGCTCCTGCCGAGCAGAGCGGCAGCTTGTCTAGCTCCAGCCTGGCGGCGCAGCTGCCAGACATGCTGCTCTGAGTGGCATGGTAAGGGGCCTGGGGCCGGTTGGATAAGGGGTGGGGGCAGACAGGGAGCAGGGGGCGGTTGGATGGGGTGGAGGTTCTGTGGGGGGAGGCGGGCTAGCAGTCAGGGGATGGGGAACAGCGGGGGTTGGATAGGCATGGGGTCCTGGGGGGCCTGTCAGGGGGCGGGGGTGTGGATAGGGGTCGGGTGACTGGGAGCAGGGAGGGTAGAATAGGGGGTTGGGTCCTGGGGGGCGGTTAGGAGTGGGGGTCCCGGAGGCGGCGGTTAGGGGACAAGGAGCAGGGGGGATTGGATGGGTCGGGGGTTCTGAGGGGGGCGGGAAGTGGGCAGATAGGGGACAGGGGCCTGGCTGTTTGAGGAGGCACAGCCTTCCCTACCCGGCCCTCCATACAGTTTTGCAACCCCAATGTGGCCCTCGGGCCAAAAAGTTTGCCCACCCTGGTGTAAATCATTCAGTAGTGGCGCTCTGCCCTCTAAGTAGGTGTCAGACCCTTACCTCCACTTGGTGTCCTAAGGGTATAACTACACTGCAATAAAAAAAAAAAAGCCAACACCAAATCTCAGAGCCTGGGCCAAGAGACAGATCCAGTCACAGACTGGCATAACGTTGACTTCAGTGGGGTGATTTCAGCTTCACACTGACATAATGGAGATGGGAATCTAGCGCTCAATGTGGCATAAGAGGGGCATCCCCAGTATGCGGCCTCTGGGAAAGGCCAGAATGTAGCCTCTGGGAAAGGCCACTCTGGGCTACAGTCAACAGCTTCCTATAACAAGCTCAGGCATCAACCCCAAGCTGAGCCCTGCTCTCTGCATTCTGGGAGCAGGCATAAACGGTGTGGCTTAGTGGGTCAGGGCCTAATGAGCATACTGGCCTTAAGCCAGTCAGGGGTGGGGAACTCACCGATTCCAACCCTTATGACCTGGCTGGAAGAAATTTAGCTGTGAAACCCTCCTCTCTGTGGGTGTATGCGTATTATGAGAAGATTGGAAGTTTAGCGCCCACATGCTCTGAGGGGGTCTGTTGGGGGATGGAGCTGTCCGAGAGGTTGGCATGGACATTTCTGTGTGTGTTGTACCAGAAAACAATTTTGCCCTGTCTAGGAATAGGATAGTCTCCTTTTAAATAGCGGTGCTCACTCTGTTCTGTTTGAGGATCTGCCAGGGCAGCAGTATGTACGTTGCTAAACCTTGCATGGTTATGTATAGCTAGTAAATGGTTATCTAGACACAGCAGTGTCTGTGGCTTCTTCATATTTTGCTTCTGTAAAGAGAAAAAAACCCAACAACGGGTGACCAGGACGGGGTAAGGCGGAATAGAGTGACTGGAGATGCCAAGTGAGACCGATCCAGTTGAAAATGATCTTTTGGCTCTGAGCGAGGGAAAAGTCCTGTTGGAGACGACTACCCTTGTTGTCTGGTGACTTTGGAAATGTCGTCTGTTGGGGTAGCGTGGCACTAATTAATCCTTCCGTTGGCTGCCTCAGCAGAGACCAAAGACTTACGTAGGCTATGAAGGCTGAACTGCTTTTTCTATCCTTCTAGGGGCGGGAGCTGATTTGCAGAATCTCTTGTTCAAAGCTCCAAATATTCTGCTCTCTAGAATAACTCGCCTCTGAGCTACAACTGTGCATGTATGTCTTCTTAAAAGGGCCAGATCCTTAGCTGGTGTCCATCGATAGAGCTCCAGGGATTTCAATGGAGCCGTGTGCAAATGTATACCACTTAGGGCTCTGCCCTGAAGGTGGTGTTGGCCATATCCAAACCCTAGGTGGCTTTGTTCCTTTCGAAAGATGTTAGGCAACAACTGCCGTGACAGAGGATTGGCTCTGGCTTGTCGGATGAGATTGTTGCCTCAGTGTTGCAGATATTGCTCCACATGCTTTCAGAAGTGTTTTTGTTTTTCCTCTGACTCACTAATAGTTGGGCTGCAGAAGAGCGGCTGCTTTCAGTGAGCTCACTGTGAGTTAGAGGTGCCATCGGAGAGGTGGAGGGAGCCTGAAACAGCTGACTAACCTCCATGTCAGTCCCCCCGTTCTCTCTCCCCCGTCCCTCCACCAGCTTTCACATTCCTCCTCCAGACCAGTCTCCAATCCCTTACTCAGCCTGGACTCCAGACAAACCTCCATAGGGTCTGGGTGGGGACAAGGTTGAGGGATGGTACATGGGACTAGCAGATTCCTTTTACCAGGAAGGGAGAGCCATGCATGGAAGTTCCTCTCCGTGCGCAGAGCTAGGAGTGCAAGCCGGTCCATCTGCAGACCTCTCATGGATCCTTCTCATCACATAGCTGCAGATGCAGCTCCATAACTTGGCCAGCTACCCTGCCTGTGACCAGTGGTCTCAGTTGTGTCCATGGCCATCTGCTCTGCACTAGGCTCATGAACCTCTAATATCACCTCTGACCCGGATTTACCAGAGAAACAGACAAGGGTTCCATCCAGTCTGGTGTACCTAGTGACTAATATGGGATGTGTTAGAGGAAGATGTAAACATAGAAAACTGTGAAATACCTTATCAAAGGAGAAGATGGATTTGATCCTGATCATCAGCTTATCCTTTGAAGCATGGAGACCAATAGCTCTTGGAAGTCTACCTAGCATAACTGTTGGTGCCATTTGTATAAATGCTGAATCCATTCCTTTGAAAACTCATTAAGCCATTTACCCTGTGGCATTGAGTGAACTGTCGCACTGGGTCTCTGAACGCTTCTCATAGTAAGACAAGAGATATTCCTAGTCATCATTTAAGAGACTGTATCCGGCACCTAACACAGTGGAGTCTTGGTCCGTGACTGCAACTCCTAATAGCTACAACAATAAAAAAAATCTAAAACCTTGGCAGTGTAAGTATTATTATGGCCCACATCCTGAGATCCTTGACCCAGATATTCAAAAGGGACTAGTGACTTTGGGGCTCAACTTGGACTCTCTAAGGGGCCTGTTTTTCGGAGGGAGAATGGGGCGGAGCAGGCCTCTGTATCTCCAGTTGAGCGCCCAAAACCACGAGTCACTTTTGAAAAATCTAGCTCATTCTCTCTGGCAAAATGCCCATTGGATGGACCCCGTTTTTGCTCTTGATTAAATAGATAGAAGGAAACCCCCTGGCTTAAATACGTACTTGGGACTGACATCAGTGAGAATGAGAGAACGGTCTTGTCCTGCCGACTCCAAATGGAGTTGGCTTGAGTTGCGAATTGCTGGAACGTGGATGTATGAAAATAAACCTTTTGATCTCTCAACTAGAGAGAGTGCATGCATACCGCTAATTAACTCTGGCTTCAGTCAGATGTGTTCAGAATTAAACAGGGGCATTAGTGGAATGGCACAAAGGTTGTATACAGAAGAAACCTTTTGTTTTATTTACTATAGAGGTTCTGAAGCTTTCTGCAAGAGGTTTTAGTCAATTGTATCCAATGGGATTTCTTAACACTGACCCAGGCCACTCATTCAACTTCAGCATTAGCTCCGTTTATTCCTGATCAGTAATGCTGTTATGTAGTCAGGTTCTGGCTTGTGCTTAGGGCAGGATCATTTAAATTAGCTAAAGGATCTCTCTGTAGCTTCACTCTGATGATCAATTGCAGGCATTTGGAATTTTCTTTCCCCGGAGGTACCAGCAGAATCAAAGGGGTGTGGACTAAAATGAGAAGAAGGGGTGTAGTCTAAACACTAATCTGGGAGCCAGGAGCTAACAGTGCTTCTGGTACTGATTTTCCTTTTTGGCCAAGAGCAAGTCATTTAAGCTCACACTTCCATAGCGGTCCATTCATTTTGATTGTCTCCCTTTCTGAGGACCCAACTTGAGATTCAATAAAGGGATTTCATATTGACCACCCCAAAATTGAAGGATCTAAATTGAGTTGCAATGGCAGAAAATGTTGGCCTGGGTGCCTCTGCCTCAGTTTCCCCATCTGTAAAATAGGGAGAATATCACTTGCCTACCTCACATGGGGTTGGCATGATGAATAGCTTTATGCTTTGAATTCTAGCCATTTATGTGGCTTCAAAGAGTTTGGTTGCCTCATGTGCTTGCAATATTTAGGATCGGGAAGTTACTGTTTTACATTTTTGTTGTTGTGAGGGGCACTGGGTCCCCCCCCCATCCCCACACACACCACTACTGGATGGGGATCTACTGTTGGGGATCCACTATGCCTATCTCACATGATTAGCTGCCTGTACTTTCATTGTACTCTGATTCCACTGAAGAATGTCCCTTGCCTCTACAAACAACCTACAGTCTGTCTGTGGGCAACACATCTGGAGGGAAGCTGGACTGAAAAGAGCCCTTGTCCTCCAACACTTGGTTTATACCATAATCCCTGATGCTTTGTGGAGACATGCAAAAATACAGCTGGAATTGAAGGGTTTTTTTTCCCACCGACACCATTGTGGTTAGCTCTGCTGAATGGGCAGCGAGATAGTTTAGCTGCAGAATGGAAATGTTCTGTTAGGGAAAGACAATCAGACAAGGTCCGGATAGGACATAGGGAACGCCCATTCTGGATCGGACTGGTGAGCTCAATTTCTGTTCATCTTTTGTGGAGGAAGAATAAAACCGTTTGCAAATGGGCGCATCTTAGATTTAAAACTAACAGGACCAGATCCTTGGTCAGTTCAGTATTGGTTTGGCCACGCCTGTTTATGCCACTGTAGATTAGGTGCCCTGATTTGCATGTGCATTAGCAAGCTGCCATGAGAGGCAGCATGGTCTAGTAGACGGAGCACTAGACTGGAGAATTGAGTTCTATTCCCCATTCTGTCACTGACCATGGCTAAGTGACGTCCCCTCTCTGTATCTTTTTCTCCCTTCCAGGGGTGGTTCTAGCTTTTTTGCCGCCCCAAGCATGGCAGGCAGGCTGCCTTCGGCGGCATGCCTGCGGGAGGTCCCTGGCCCCATGGATTTGGCGGCATGCCTGCGGGAGGTCCGCCTGTCCCGCGGCTTCGGCGTACCAGCCGCCGAATTGCCGCCAAATCCACGGGACCGGCGGACCTCCCGCAGGCATGCCGCTGAAGGCTGCCTGACTGCTGCCCTCGCAGGGACCAGCAGGGCGCCCCCCGCAGCTTGCCGCCCCAGGCACGCGCTTTGAGCGCTGGTGCCTGGAGCCGCCCCTGCTCCCTTCTACAGTCTTTTTTAGACTGTAATCTCCTTGGGGAAGAGACTGTCTCCTGTGGTGTCAGTACAGCACTTGGCATGATTGGGCTCTGGTCCTAACGAGGATTTCTAGGCACTGCCATCATACGACAGATAAATTGCCAATGCAGCCATTGTTGCAAAGTTTCGGCTCCCCGGCTACATGAGTGAGACGACACTGCATCGTTCGGTGACATGCATTCAAAGCGGGCCTTGTAGCAGTGAGGACACTTTACGCCCACTCTCGAGAGATCCAAACGTGGCAGCAAAGCTCCCCTACTTTTGAAATGAAAGCAAGCAGCAGCCACGTCTAAAGGAAACCCACATGTTGGCAAACCACTAGGCGGAAACACAAACAAAATGACACTGCAATTATCTGCTGCCAATCTCCTCCTCTACGTGCTGCGAAACTTGGCTCCCGGGCTGACTCTCATCCTGCTTTAAAACGTAAAACTATTTTTAAACCGGCTGAATCATTTTTTGAAGCTGGAGCTCGGCCCAAAATAGATCCACTTCTTGGCGTCTGAGACAACCTAAGCACGCTGGCCAAATTCCAGTCTGGGGAATCGCATCGTGCCTACCTAAAAACTCTGTTCCCATGGTTTCACTCCAGAGGGTATTTCTCGGGCCTTGGGAGTTGTGTGGTGTCTGAGATAAAGATGCGGTTGGGATGGTTGCTTCACAAACGCATAGTAAGATGGTGCTTGCAATCTATGGGCTTGCTCCCGCAGACACTTACACTTGTACTTGTATCTTGCTGGAGTCTTGCTCAGGTCCTGTGATCCAGAAAGTGCTTCGATGGGACATAGGCATGTGCCAGACAGAGATGCTTTCCTGCATCAGGGCTCAGGGGAACATACCTCTCCAGGCTCAAATGGGGAACACGGTGATTTAGACCCCAAATGACAGAGACAGACATTCGTGCAAGAAAACGGAAATATCTTTGGGATTCCCTTTTCTTGCGTCAATAACTCTCCATAACTTCTGTTTGTCTCTCTTTCTGAGTGGGACGCCGGGGTGAAATCCTAAATCTGTGTGGGGCCTTGGAACGGCGAGACCCTTCAAACGAGGGTCATTGG
Organism: Trachemys scripta elegans; assembly: GCF_013100865.1. Classification (NCBI taxonomy): domain Eukaryota; kingdom Metazoa; phylum Chordata; order Testudines; family Emydidae; genus Trachemys; species Trachemys scripta. The sequence continues at coordinate 145,027,919 of NC_048299.1, forward strand.
AGACTCCTGTGGAAATGTGTACAGGGTTGGGCCCTAATTTAAGACTGAAGGGTGTAACAAGCCATGCGGGAGGGAAGATTAGGGTAATGGAGATGGGAATTCATAGATTAGCCATGGATGCTCATCAAAGTTAAGACTCCAAGAGCTCTGGATCAGGCCCCAGGAGCACAACTAGTTAGTCTTGTATCACCTGAGTCATGAATCAAAAGTCAGCGGCTGTTTGGGTCTGTGGATCGGATCTAGTCCCAGCCCTGCCCCTGCCCTGCTGTGACCTTAGGTAAATCCCCGCCCCTCTCTGCCTCAGTTTCCTCTCACACCCTTTATCTAGAATGTTACCAGTGATGCTGGGCAGCTGACACCTTGGACATTCAGGTGGGTCAAAGGCTGGAGGCCTGATCTGTGCACCTCCATGTACCGACTGATCCAATTGGCTTTTGAGGGAGATCAGCATTCTGCTGGGTTAGGTCAGTGTCCAATAACTCCGCTTAGTGTTGAGACATTGAGAACACATTAGCAAGTGCTTATGCAGCCAGGTAGAAAGGGAGAATCTCTCTGCATAGACCACTGGGCTGGAAAGACAAGAGGCGTGGGGTTGTGTTTGCAGTGGTGGGCTTTGGACAAATTGTCTTCCTTCTCTGCTAACCATCTTGGCCCACCTTTTGGGTAGTGGTGTGAGATCTACAGACGGACAATCTGGATCAGAGCTGTGCACTATTAGTGTAACAAATGCGGGAGCTTCTCCTGAAATGTGCTCATCTCGGTCTTCCTCTTGGAATATTAAAGCCTATCAGCAGATGCCCCTTTAAAAGAGAAGTAAGTAAGGTCGGAGCCGCCCGGTGGTAAAGCGATGGAGCACATAGCACGGATTTACAATGCATGAGTCACTTTTACAAGGGTTGTTTTTCACACCGCATCAGCAGGCCCCACGTGCATCTGGTATGCAATCAGGAAGTGGCGGTTTACAAGAATTGATGAGGCTTTTTCTTCTAGAAACAAACAGCATCAGCTGATTTCAAAGAAATGACTGAGGAAGGGCTGGGAGCCCTCTATAATGGCACAAGAGGTTGTTTACAGTAACAATACCTAACTCACAGCCTTTTTCAATGGTAGATCTCAAAGCGCTCCACGAAGGAAATCAGTATCATTATCCCTATTTTACAGATGGGGAGACTGAGGCCCAGGGGGAGGACGTGCAGTGAATTGGCCAAAGTCACCCAACAGGAGAGCTGGGACTAGTCTCAGTCATGTGTGTTATTCACTAGGCCATACTGTCTCCCTTAAAAATGTCTTGTTCCACAGAGCAGGTGTGAGGGATGAATGGGCCATTTTTGCCTAGTCACCCTAGAGAAGCTCACTGAAGCCAAGTGGAACTTGGGTGGCACTGGTGTAACTAAGAGCAGAACATGGTCTAACGTCGGCCTTCGGGGGTGATAGTTACAAGGAAGCAGAGAGTCCTGCTCCCTCTTGATGCTCCTGGCCATGACTTTGGCTCATCCAAAGCCGAGACCTGAGCCCAGCGATATTTTTTGGCCAAAACTTTTTTTGCTGAAACATGCAAATTCTGGTCGTCTGAAACATTTCAAGAATTCATGTTGATTTTTGGCAAATGGTTTTTGTTTTTTAAATGGGGCTAAGATCACAAAACAGAGCAGGTAATGCGAGGGCATTCACCTGGGAGGGGGTGATCTGGGCTCAAGTCCCTGCTTCAGAAAAGGGGTTCAAACCTGGGTCACCCCATCCCAGGCGGAGGCGCTGTTTGTATCACTGCCACCAGTGGTGGGGGTGCCACCTTGATTTTATGAATCTAGCCCAAACTTTCATTTGTTTCATTTAAAAAAAAAAGTTTTAAATGCCCCAAATTGAAACAAAACATTTTGGTTTTGATCTGAAATGAATTTTTTTCTCACATTCTGAGTCACCGAAGTCTGAAATTTCAGTTCAGGGTTGAACCAAAGCAAACTTTTGATTTTATTTCATTTTGTTTTTTCCGAACGGCTAGTGAACTGGGAAAAAAAACAGTTGTTCACAGAGCTCTAGTTAAGCCAGTTCCTAAAGAATCCATCCCAGGGCCAGGGCCTTATCTGGGGTAAATCAGCGTAGCTCTATGAAGTTAAGTGGATTTGCGCCCATTGAGTATTTTGCCCTTCTTTTTTGAGTGACGTTTCAGAGGGCTGTTTTCTATCCAATTTCCCTTCCCAAGTTTGAAGCAGACTGGTATCTGGCTTGAATTACAGCTGTGAGATTGAGCCCACATGCTGTCTGAGATCTTGGAAAGTCTTCCTGTTAAATTCTCCTAGCCTCTTTATAAGTTTCTAGGGCACTAGCACTGTCTATTAGTCAGACACATTCCGTACTGTTCCATCAGTCTATGAAATATCTCATCTCACCTGTAAAATCCCCAGCTGCATAAGCTACTTGGCCAAATGAAAACGAATCAATGACGTTTGGTTTGGAAAAGTTCCCATGAAGGCACTTAGACCTGGATCCACAAAAGTACATACCCCCCAGATGTAGTCACCTAAGTCCCATTTTTAGGCTCCATTGCTATCCACAAAACCTTGTAGGCGCCTAAACTCACTCGGACTGAAACAGACAGAATAAAAGTTCCCTCAACGCCCGTGTTCCTGCTCGCTATGTATCCAGCACAATCATCTGCTAGTAACAACTTCTGGGGAAAGCTGGTAGGAAAACACAATAGCAACCCTATGGGGAGATTCTGACATTTTGAAATTTTGTTTTTGTTCCAAATTGTGTGTGGGGGAAAAATAATCAGAAGTTGGAAACATAGCAGAGTGGGAATTCCAAAAATTTTTGATTCTGAAGCTTTTTGATATGATAAAACCATTATAATAGCAAATATTCAATATATTTTATATATGGAACATTATAATTATTATAAGTCAGAACAATTTGTTTTTACCTTGATTAAACAATTAATTTCCATCTAAGCTGACGTGTTCCCCTGAAAGGGTTACATTTGAACAAAACTGCATTTTCCAATGGAAAGCAGCTCCATCGACATTTTTCGACTCTCTCTACTTCTGGGCAGGAATGACCCAGGCCTCTAAGCAAACTGGAGATTAGGGGTCAGATTCTTCTAATTTACATCACCGTAATTCAGCTAACTTGGAAAAATGCTGGTGAAGGAGGAGCAGAATAAGCCCTTGGAGGTCAAACAATGCTTTGCACTCTTGGAGTCATAGAGTTTAAGTCCAAAAGGGACCTCTATATTATCTATTCTGACCTCCTATCTGTCACAGGCCATTGACGCCACCCAGCACCTGCTCACTAACCCAATATCTGCAATGAGACCAAATTATTACAGCCCACAGGAGACTAGAGAATTATGTGCCACAGGCAGAGAGTAGGAGAGACTGAGGTGCCCCAGCGCTCGAGGACCCTGCAATGGCAAGGAAGTGATTGTGAATCCTGGCAAGTGACCCACACCCAGCAGAGGAAGATTAAAGAAAAAAACTCAAGGTCACTGCCTGGGGGACAAGTCCTTCCCAACCCCACACATGGCGATCAGTTAGACCCTGAGCATGTGAGCGAGAACCAGCCAGCCAAGCACCTCAGAGAAAGAATGCTCGGTACCACCTCAGAGCTTTGGCCCACCCCATCCAGTGTCCCATCTCCAGTCGTGGCCATCCCTGATGCTTCAGAGGAAGGAGATGGGGAACAAAAACAGCATACATTGGAGGGGGGGGATACTTTCCTGACCCCTTCCAGTGGCCAGCTGAACCCCTGAATCATGAGCTTTTAGGAACACAAGACATAACCTCAGGGTTCTCAAAGCCCTCTTAGCCCTAGAGCTGGGTTGAGGAGACTAATCCAAACTAGTAAGACCCTGATGCAGCAAAGTGCTTAAGCACTTGCTTCACTTTAAGCATGTGGGTAATTCCATTGAAGTCAAACATGATCTTAAGCCCTGCTCCAGCAAAGCGCTTAAGTTAAGACCAAGGATGGCATTAGAGGGATTGTTTTAGAGTGGTACAAGTGAGCGTATCTAGAAGCTAGGGGATGAAAGGGAGCAAAGGATAATGAAAACTGAACTCAACATATTCTTGACAGTGAGATCTGCAAGGTCACAGAGCAGAATGCCAAGCACTTGGAAACCCCACTGCTAAGACATGCAAGAGTAGACACGAGGACACACACAATTTAGCGTGGTCGTATATATGAATAGAGTAGTATCTCTTTAAATAGTTTGAGTTCCTTAGTGGCACTCACCACTTACCATGTTCCGTGTTCTGGATGCCACCAGAAACTAGTCCAAGCCAGCTATATACATCATGCTGGCTGGATCATGTTAATAATCATTACCAAACCAGCATCTTCACAGGGAAACGCTTTCTGTTTTTTTAAACAGAAGAGTCTTCCCCAAAAGGAGATGCACCGTTCCTGGAGACACTGCAATACCAAGTCAATGCATGGGGTGGACAGAGCAAGCTCCTACTCCAGCCCCCTGTTTCAAAAATCAATTTAATATAGAGTTCTCAAATAAAGGACATTTTCTTTGTGTAGAGGAAACATGATTATTTGGGATCCAGCTCTGCCCAGGCCGTTCCTGCATCTTGTTAGTTGTCATCTCTTGCTCTTTACCCAAAGGTGCAATCTTGCACTGTCTGAGAGAAAGATGGATAGGTTCTGTTAGGATCTAGTCCATTCTAATCCCAATGGCTGCTCATTTTTGTGTTTAAATATGGGGCCGGATGCCCAGAGCTGCAGCCCAGTCAATGGGGACATGCTGATTTACATCACCTGATGATCTGTCCCCTGGTCTCTGAGCCGGACTAAAAACTGAACCTCAAACATGCCCCTCTCCAATTACCCCAACCTTACGTTTGGCAGAAATTTGTTATCTGTCGTAGCTGAATGTCTGGATGAAACTGCTTTCAGAGGGAAGTGGTTAGGCCCCATGTACTTGCATTCAAATGAGCACAAGCAGTGCAGCAGTTGGGTTCCTGTGTTGCCTTTCGTGAGCAGATGGAAAGAACCCCCGTTTTCAAATTTGGTGCTTTCCTGGTGAACTCTCAGCACCACAGAGCGTAATCTGACGAAGGATCACTCTGAAGCATGCACTCTGCAGTGCAGCGGCATTATGTAAGGAAAGAGGGCAATGCCAACCTACAGCCATCTGTCATCATTCTATAAATACACCATGTGCAGAGTAAATGCACAACACCCGAGCTGCTTAGCGATTCCCATCCAGTCTCGCCCAGTGCTCTGGCTGGCAGCAGCCTGTGGGAATGTGCCATAGCTTGGGTTATCTGGACTCCATTTGAGCTCTCTTCTTTGCCAGCTCTGCAACTTTTCTGCAACCTCAGCTCCAGAAGTTGGGGGTGGTTTAGATCTGGGGTTCTGATCCTGTCTTGCCTTTGTACCAACGAAATGGGCCCGAAATCTGGTCTTGCTTCATTTCAAATGGGATTCCCAAGAGAACAGGCCCAACTCTCTTCACCTACAGCAGTGTAAATGGGGCGTGTCGGCAGGGCCACGTTCTGATGGCAGTTACGCTGGAGTAATCCGGGAGTAACTCTGTTGAAGTCAATGAGGTCACTCTGGATTTACATGGGTGCATCTGTGAGCAGCATCTGACCTAAGGGAGTCACCGCAGGGTATGTGAGATCAGAACTGGCCCTGGACGTATAGAATACAGAGGGCTGCATGGTGGCTGGATGATTGGCACTGCCACTGGCAGCTTTACAGAGGATGCCCGTACTTGCAAAAAGAAGGGCTTTTCCAGCATAAGTGCCATCTCCTCAATGGGATTTAGGCCCATGCTTAAAGTTGGTGCTTTTGTGAATTGGTGCCTATGTACCCCATGGAACAGCCAACCTTTTGTTTTAAAGAATGGCCACGGTAAGCAAAGTAACTGGTCATCGGGCAACTTGTTACCCCACAGAACTGTTTCCTCAATGGCATTCTGCTCTGACACTAGCATAACGTGGTCCCCTGCCCCAAGTGAGAGCCCGAGCCACAAACCGGAGACCCCTCTCCCAATTCTTCATGTGTGCCTGCGTGATCCCAGCACCTGCAGCAAATATTGACCTGCCTTCCCCTGCTCACTCCTGGGAAGGGGGCACTATGGAGATCCATGCATTTCTGGGGTGCAAACATTGGAAATGTCCCTTTATCCCTTGGCAGCTGCACCTGCTTTTTAATAAGGACTTGCCAGCCTCTGGCATTAATAACCCCAAGCATCAGCAGTTAAGGGTATCTGGGCAAAACATGAAATATGGCCAGGTTCTGTGATAGAAAAGACCTGAATGGAGCTGAGCACTAATGGGATTCAAGACTGAAAGGAAAGGTGAACAAAAAGCGGTGAGCACACTATAAGTAGAGTAGAAAACCCACGTAGAGTGGGAAAATGCAAAGCCAGAAGAGATCCTGGGATTTGTTCCAAGCAAAAAAAATGTGTCCTTTTGGCCCCGGCCACTTGTTAAATGCCTCTCTAGTGGTTTATTTGTTCCTGGCAACATGCCACTTTTCCACCCCTCATTCGTTGGGATGGTGCAACCCTTAGCAGACTCTGGAGCAGACCTGAGACTGCGCTAAGCTCTCACTGCTGGCTAACACAGTCCCCTAGGTGACTTGGTAAGCATTGTGGGGTGGACTCTGACCATGCCCCTGCACTGGGTGGGCACTAGCAGTGGATGGTGTAGATCCAACTTTGTACCATCCCATAATTCTCCGATGCAGGAGGGAATTGCCAGCTGGGCCTTTAAAGTTGTTTTAAGTCACCTTTGGGTCATCGGTAATGTGGATCTGGCCTGTTCGAGGCAAGAAATATTTCAAAGGAGAGAAACCTCTTGTAATGGGGCTGGGCATTTCCATTGATTTGTTGTAAGTTAGTATTTAAGAACTGTGCTGTTAATTTCCAACTGGGTCCTATGCACTAATAATATCTGCTTAGCTCCTGTGTGGTGCCTGAACTGAGCTGAGAAATGACCTTATAGGCAAAAAAAGCTGGAAGCCGACATTTTCTGTTGGTTTTGCCTGATAAAGGTCCAGAGCTAGAGAGACTTCAACCAGCTGATGGTCTGGCCCAGTGTGTTTTCTATGCCTTGCTCGGAGCCATGAAAATGTGAAGCCCTCTACGAAATGGTGAGCTTAAGCTCTTGAGCTTGGAAGCGTCTGTAAAGCCAGATTTGATGGCGAGGCAAATGCAATATGCTAGAGGAATAATGATGAGTTCTTTCCAAAGGTTCTAGCAAAGTGTTTACCCAGGGCTGGGTGAATACCATGGCGTGACAAAGAAAACAGAGCCCTGCCCTGCACACCGAGTGTGTGGTGAACTCGCCAGATCTGACCCAACCCCAGCTTTTCCCAACTGCAGCGAATGTAGTAACCTAAAAACAATTGCTTCCACCCTAGAGTTAACTTCACAACTCGGTATCCTGATGCTTCTTCTGTAGAGAAGTGTTCAGAGTTACTTTCAATACTGGGCCAAATTCTGCTCTTTGTTACAGCTGTATGACGCTGGAGTGGCTTCCTTGGCTACCCTTGATTTACTTCATTCTAAATAGGAGCAGAATTTGGCACTCTCATATAATATATATAATATCTCTAAAGCTAGGGGGAGTGGGGAATCGCTCTGCTCTTCATGATCCAGATTCTGATCTCAGTTATACCAATGTGAATTCATTGACTGACACAAATCAATCAGGAGTTGCACCAATGTAAGTGAGCTCAGAACTTGGCAGGGTGCGTGTAACTCCCCATCGAAGGACCTTTGAATTTACACATTAAAACAGAGGAGAACGGACTTCTGGCACACAACTGATTGCGGCTATATTCATTTCCTAACAAAAATCTGTTTTTTATTAATGTGGTTCCATTCTTATAATTTGTGAGTGGGGGTGGGTTGTCTGCTTGTTTTTTCCCTTGAAGTGAAAACACAATTCTTGCAGAGACCCCAGCAGATTTTCAAACGTGATGGCAAATTTGAAATTGGTGAGAGGACTGGGCGCGAAGTCCTGAAACTACAGAATAGTTGCAGACTTTTGCATAATCCTGTGCAAAAACTTAGGACGGCTCACATGTTGAGTGGCTTGCCCTTCAGAGCTTTGAAGGGGTATTCCCAGCTCCCAGATTCCAAAACTGAATCAGCACCCCCAAATTCAGAGATGAAGAAGAATTTTTCATGTGTCTTCTAGTTTTTAAACTTGAGGGTGCATTTGGGCACTGGTGCACTGGTGGCACAGAATAGTCTAGTCTTCTGAAGGCTGTAATACTTTGGTCTCATTTTGGTTGGTGGGTTTAGTGTGCAGCTGCTGGGTGGGGTTGGAGGCCTTTAGAATCATAGAATATCAGGGTTGGAAGGGACCTCAGGGGGTAGGGTGACCAGATGTCCCGATTTTATCGGGACTGTCCCGATGTTTACTTGTTTGTCCTGCGTCCCGATCGATGTTCAGTCGGGACACGAATTATCCCGATATTTTGCCCTCCAGCGAACAGGCAGAGGGGGTTCGTGCCCCCCCAGCCCCAACTCCGCCCCGGCCCCACCCTGACTCCACCCTCTTCCTCCCCCATTGGATCCCCCCAAATGCCCGCCCTTGTCCCGCCCCCAGCCCCGCCCCCTCACTGCCCCATTGGATCCCTCCCCAAATCCCTGCCCTGGCCCCGCTTCTTCCCCAAGCATGCTGCATTCCTCCCCCCTCTCTCCCAGGCTTGCACTAATCAGCTGTATGGCGGCACAAGTGCTGGAGGGAGGGGGGAGAAGCAGGATGCGGCAGGAGGCGGAGCGGATGTGAGCTGATGTGGGGGGGCGGGGCGTGGAGCTGCTGGTGGGTGCTCAGCCCCCACCAATTTTTCCTGTGCTCCGGCGGCTCTTGTTTTTTTTTTTTTTTTGCTCTCCCCCCCACCCCCCGCATCCCAATATTTCACGTCTCTCATCTGGTCACCCTATGGGGGGTCATCTAGTCCAACTGCCTGCTCAAAGCAGGACACAATCCCCAACTAAATCATCCCAGCCAGGGCTTTGTCAAGCCTGACCTTAAAAACCACCTGCCTAGGTAACCCATTCCAGTGCTTCACCACCCTCCTAGCAAAAAAGTTTTTCCTAATATCCAACCTAAACCTCCCCCACTGCAACTTGAGACCATTGCTCCTTGTTCTGTCATCTGCCACCACTGAGAACAGCCGAGCGCCATCCTCTTTGGAACCCCCTTTCAGGTAGTTGAAAGCAGCTATCAAATCCCCTCTCACTCTTCTCTTCTGCAGACTAAACAATCCCAGTCCCCTCAGCCTCTCCTCATAAGTCATGTGCTCCAGCCCCCTAATCATTTTTGTTGACCTCCGCTGGACTCTTTCCAAATTTTCCACATCCTTCTTGTAGTGTGGGGCCCAAAACCGGACACAGTGCTCCAGATGAGGCCTCACCAATGTCGAATAGAGGGGAATGATCACATCTCTCGATCTGCTGGCAATACCCCTACTTATACAGCCCAAAATGCCGTTAGCCTTCTTGGCAACAAGGGCACACTGTGTCATATCCAGCTTCTCGTCCACTGTAACCCCCAGGTCCTTTTGTTTTACAGGAGGTCGGACCGGATGATCTGGTGGTCTCCTCTGGCCTGTGACACTCGGATCAGATTTTCCAGTTTTCCTCTGCAATGATGAAGGCTAGAATTGTGCTGAGATTGTCACATGGTAACATGACCGCTGTAGCCGGGGCTTTAAGATGACATCAAGTATTATAAGCCTTGTTATAATATTTAACCTTGTCGACACTGCTAGAAGGGCATTTAGCTCGCAATGCACATCCTTGGGCTGTCAGTGCTTTGGTATGGTTTCATTGAGTAACTACCCTGATTCTTATTAGGGTGAGAGCAGAATCCGGCTTTTTATCTGCTTGTTTCAGTGGTGGGTGGTTCCTTGCATGCTGCCAGCTGTGAGGCTCTCAGTTTCCTGAGCCCGGCTCTCATTATTGAGTGCACCAATTGCACCCCTAGTTCTTGCACACACCTCTGGATACTTGGGCACACAACTGTCTACATAAGTTAGGCGCTGCAGTCCTGTGCATGCAGTCATGGGCACCTGGCTCCGATATGGTTAGGGGCAGCAGTAACAGCACAGGGAAGGAGAGGTCAATCCTGGGAACCAAATGGAGGTGTCTAACAAGTTCTAAGTTCTAAACTTGACGTCACCATGATGGACAACATTTTTCTTTTTACTTATGACCAGATACTGGTTTCCCTATTCCTTTAAATGCTGTCAGCCTCTTTGTTTTTCTCCCAGGATGTGCTCTCATGTGAGTAATATTTATCAGACAGATACACTCAATCTGTGGTTTTTAGCCATGCATCTGTGGTCCATACTTGGATGGGAGGCTTCTAAAGGTATCCCCGGTTATTGCAGGAAGTGGTGTTGCTGACTGAAGCACAGAGGAATCTCCCATTGGAGTCTGAGGTGAACCAGTGTCCAATTATTTAAGAGCTGCTCTGAAACCCAGGCCACTAGCTTTCATAGAATCATAGAATATCAGGGTTGGAAGGGACCTCAGGAGATCATTTAGTCCAACCCCTCTCCCCCCACCCGCATTTGTCACTCCCCAATGTTATAAAATGGGAACAATAAAATTTCCCTGGTTCAAAGGGAACCTGTGAGAAGAGCTCAGTGATTTTTTTTTGGCAAATAAATTATTCCTCCGAAAAATTTCATCCAGTTCTAGTTCTGAGGCCAATAGGTTTGCAGATGGCTTGGAGAAGTGCTAGAGAAGCTGCTAAGCTCTCTGTCCACTCAGTATCCTGAGCATGTCATCCATTTACACGAAACTTGCCCAGTTCTCCTAGAAGGGCTGAAAAAGCCTCTAAACAATTGGATGACGCTTAGTTGCTCTACTTCAGGGCAGGCCAATCATATGCTACTTCCGCATACTGTCTACACCTGTTCTAGTGACAGGAGATACCACACTCCTTGCAGCAATCACACTAATTATAGAAAATGGGCATTGCCATAAAACTTAAAGCAGAGAGCACAAAATGCCAGGCACGCCTTAATAACACACTTAGCTTTGGGAAAAAGCTAGACAGTTGAAGAGTTCAACTCAAACAAGCTGCCAGGAGTTATAATTAAAAAAAAAAAAAAGGAATTTCCCACAGTGGGGAAACAAATATCAGGGTGTTCTTCGGTGAAGAAAGCAAATTCCTTTTATTCAAATAATACCTGGAAGTCTTATCTTCATTAGTGATCTAGAAGGAGGAATACAGTAAAACCTCAGAGTAACAAACATGTCAGGAATGGAGGTTGTTCGTAACTCTGAAATGTTCATAACTGTGAACAAAATGTTCTGGTGGTTCTTTCAAAAGTTTACAACTGAACATTAACTTAGTACAGCTTTGAAACTTTACTATGCAGAAGAAAAATGCTACTTTTAACCATCTTAATTTAAATTAAACAAGCACAGAAACAGTTTCCTTACCTTGCAAATCTTTTTTTTTTCAAACTTTCCCTTTATTTTTTAGTGGTTTACATTTAACACAGTACTGTACTGTATATGCTTTTTTTTTTTTTTTTTTTTTTTGCCTCTGCTGCTGCCTGATTGCGTACTTCCGGTTCCATATGAGGTATGTGGCTGACTGGTTGGTTCATAACTCTGGTGTTCATAACTCTGAGGTTCTTCTCTATATGGTGCACTGGCATCACTGATCCTTAATGAGGAGGAGCTGCAGAGAAATAATGCAAAGGGAGCTCGAGAGAATAGAAATTTGGTCAGTCTGGAAACAAAGTGATCTGAAACATGTCTCTCCATCAAGAGGAGAAATAGGGAAAGCAGTAACTTTCTTTCTTTCTTTCTTTCTTTCTTTCTTTCTTTCTTTCTTTCTTTCTATTACATGTGGTAGCACCTATAAGCCTTGCATTTAGGCACCACTCTTGCAAGAACTCATCCCTCTGTGTTCATTGGACATTTGGATAGCTCTAGCTGCCAATAATTCTCTTTTCTGCTGGTTCGAGGTTCATGAGGGTGCAGGGCAGGAGTTCCTGAGAGTGGGATAGGAGAAAGCAGCTTATGAAGATCTGGCCCCTAATTAGATGCCAGAACAGGAGAAGAGATCTCTGTCGACAGTGATATGGAACACACTCCTTCTTCCCTTTTGGAGCAGTGTCCTTGGGTTTGAGACATCTGCCTTTTCTTTGCTGTTTTCCTTTTGTTTCAGTTGAAGCACTTTCCAAATGCAGGGTGCGAAAGATGTGGCTGCTGCCCAGGGGCAGGACTAGGTCGTGTCCTTGCCATTCACACCACTGGATGTAAGCTTTGGCTCTCACACTTACCATGCCCATCCATTGGAAGAAGAAGTGCTATTGTATAACGGGCACGAATACCCTTTAGACTGGGAACTTCTGGGGCTGTGCCTTCCCTTCTCATGCACAGTAGACAGATGCAACTCCCCGAGCCCCGTGGTTGCATTGCAACTTGCAAAACGGGGCCTCGTGGGTGACACCTAAATGGGCATAGACAAAGGATCTGTTGATAGAAAAGGTCCAAGCCCGACAGCCCCTGACTTGATTTGCAAATATGTGGGGGCACGCCCAGAATTAGACCTGGTCAAAAAACGTTGACAACATTTCTGTCGAAAAATGCTGTTTCATTGCACCTGAAATGTTTTGCAGACACACATTGGTTTTGATGAAAACTTTTTTTCGGGTCTAGGATGGAATGGAGAGGAGACACCCACCCCAGAATTGCCAGTACCCACAGGGACTTGAACTTAGGTCTCCCCGGTCCCGGGTGAGTGCCCTAACCGCTGGATTGCTGGTTATTCTGGGGTGGGTTAGCTCTCCTGCTTCTCACAAAAAATGTTGAAAGGTTGCTGTTTCGTTCCGCATCGCAACAAAAACGCGTTTCAAAATCTCAACATTTTTTGCGCCACAGAATTGTTTTCCAGCCAGCCCTGGCCACAGCTCCCACTGGCGTTGGTGAAAGGAGCCCAGGAACTTTTTGTGCCTGAGTCAAAGATGAGCTAGTTCAGATGGTCCAGTCCTCTGTGCACAACCTACGGAGCACCACTCCCATTCCCAGCATGGCTAGCTCCTTTGCTGCCCTGACGGTGGTCATGCTTGTAGGACTCCTGCAATGGGATCATGGGTGAGGGAGAGGCTGTTAAAGCCGCTCAGGGCTTGAGGGAGGGACAACGGTCTCTCTTACTGTAGAATGCTGTAGTGATTTCTTTAGTATGAGGTAGCACAGGTTTAAGGAAATTGGAATAGAAGAGGGGGGTGTGTGTGATATCAGAAAATGGTTGGTAACATAAGAGCATTTCCCAGAACCTTGTGATGTTGTCAGGCCAACTTCCCAGCTGACCACAGGGTAGATTTCAACAGGCCTGACACGTTACTTACAGCGCGTTACTCCACATCCCAGGAGTGATGCAACAATTATAAGGCCAGAAGGGGCCACCAGATCATCTAATCTGATCTCCTGTACATCACAGGCCACCAGCCACTCCCAGAGAATGCACGCTATACCCGATAACCAACAGATTACAGCCCACAGGAACCTATTCTGTGCTACAGGTGGAGAATAGGATCATAGAATCATAGAATATCAGGGTTGGAAGGGACCTCAGGAAGTCATCTAGTCCAACCCCCTGCTCAAAGCAGGACCAATCCCCAACTAAATCATTCCAGCCTGGTCTTTGTCAAGCTGGGCCTTAAAAACCTCTAAGGAAGGAGATTCCACCACCTCCCTAGGCAATCCATTCCAGTGCTTCACCACCCTCCTAGTGAAATAATGTTTCCTAATATCCAACCTAGATCTCCCCCACTGCAACTTGAAACCATTGCTTCTTGTTCTGTCATCTGCCAGCACTGAGAACAGCCAAGCTCCATCCTCTTTGGAACCCCCCTTCAGGTAGTTGAAGGCTGCTATCAAATCCCTCCTCACTCTTCTCTTCTGCAGACTAAATAAGCCCAGTTCCCTCAGCCTCTCCTCATAAGTCATGTGCCCCAGCCCCCTCATTATTTTCATTGCCCTCCACAGTGGCAGGAATTGATTAATTCCCCTGATGCATCACAGTCTGTATTTTCTCTCTCTCCCCCACCTGCCCCAGGGAAGTGTAGGGGCACAACCAGCTACAGCAAATGCCAGCCGCTAGATGGCACTGGCAGATCATCAGCTTGCAGGGGTCTGTGTTTCTGTCTAGCGTCTCTTTACAAGCCACCTTTGTGCTGGAAAAGCTTCTAGGGGAGCCATCTCCAGCAGGGTGTCCTGCCTTTCATCCCAAACCACTCCGTGTGAGCATCCATCAGTCCCTAGCCCGAGACCCTCATGTCCCTAGTTGTCGGTAGTTCTCTAGCATCCTGGCTGGAAGCTAATGAAGGGACCAGGATTCTGATGGTGAGCTCTTGGTAATAGGTTCTTTTTCCTGGCCCTTCCCATGAGCCTCTTGGTTTGTCTATTGTGCCACATGCTGAAGACTCACATCCCTCTGAGGCAGAGATGGTTCCAGGCACCTCCAGAATCCAGCTACCTCTGGGAACCTCTGAAGGCTTCCGAAGGCTACTTCCACTCACCTTGTTGACCCCTCCATGTGGGAACCAGGCCAACTCATGTTCTTTGTTTCTTTCTCCTTTCCTGTCCCATTGTCAAAGGGAGGTGGTGGAGAAAAACGTGTCACATTGCAGGCCAAAGGTTATTGCAGCTTAAAGTCAACCATTTTTAGATCCCAAAGGCTGGGGAATTGGCGTTAGACTGCATAGCATGAAAGGAGGAGTGAAAATCCAAGAGAGAGGAATAGGAAGTGGGGGAAAATGGACTCAGGGTACTTGAAGTCTCCTGGCCTGGCTGGTGAATAGCCCGTATTTTTCACTTGCCTGGTCTTGAATTATTGGGAGTAGAAACTCACTTCAATGATGTGGAGCAGATTGTTCTAGCTAGATTGGCTCATGAGATATTGGCCCTTCCAGTTAGAGCTGGCTGCAAAGTGCCAGTTATTTAGGAAAAAAAATCATTTTCAAAACTTCCTGCAAAAATGTGGGTTTTTTTTTCTTACAAACCAAAATTTGGGGGTGAATTTTTGGCTTTTGAAAACACAACCCCAACTTTCTCCTGAAAACGAAACCAACACAATTAAGACTCTTAACCAGAATATTCCATTTGTTTTTTTTTTTAATCTAAAATTTCAGCCATAAAGATGGTTTTTGGCAAAAAATGTTTGCAGTTTGTCAAGTACATTGATGAGAGTACGTGAATCGTATTAGCTGAATTACTCCTCCGTATGTTTGCTTTGTCCTGTGCTTATAGAATAAGATCTGGGCGGTTGGCCCAGCCGATCAGGCCTGATGGAAAGGGGGATGAAATTGATCACTGCAACTTTTAAAAGACATCTTGTGGGATGGTAATTTCCAGAGCTGCTCACCTGGTATCTTCTCACCAGCACGTAGAGATGGATGCATAAAAAAGAGCTCAGCATCCTTCTGAAAATCTGGCCTCAGTCGCAGGTGCCAGTGCTTGCAAACCTGCCCCTTGCGGTTCTCTCTTCGAACCGGAGCAGCGTATGGTGCAGCACCGCTGACTTCCAAGCACTGTCCCATCAGCTGTAATCTTCCACAAAGTAGCTCAGCCTTTCTGCCTTCACAACTGAAACCGCTACGGATGGACCTAGCGCGGCTCCTGCTGAAGTCGATGGGTTGCTATTGATTTAGATACAGTGTGGCAAATGATCTGCTTGCTAGAGAGGCAGGCGGGATTCTTTCCCAGGCCCCCAGCAAATCATCTCTGCACTGGGGGCGGGGGGTGTCCCTCTCAACACAGCCATCGTGGGTTCTCCTCTTGCACAGCAGTCAGCAATATGGAGAAACCATGCTGGCATGGCTGAGTCCCAAATAACTATATTTACTAAGCTATTTGAAGGGATGCTGCCCTATTCCTATTCCTATTCTCCTCTTTGGTAGCTCACTCTCTTTGAAAGTATTTCATTGGTTCTGAGAAGTCTCCAGTTTGCCCCCCAGGGAAATTCCCAGCTGAGAGATCTGAGTGTTTCATTTCTTCTTTGGAATTTCTCCAGCTCTGAGATTTCCCCTGTAAGCTCCCGTTCCTGGCAGGAACCTACGTTTCTATCGGGGACGTCCTTTTCCAGCTTCCATTTTTACTTTTGTTTTCATATTCTCACCTGGCTGACTCAGTTGCAGCTGATGCAACTCACGTGGCATTTACTACTAAGAGAACACTCAAAACGAAACTTAATCGGGCAGGGCAAGGCCAAGCTAGGTACCAGGGCAGGGTAGTGACTGGAGCCAGGGATGGAGTCAGGACTCCTGGGTTCTACTTAGTTAGACCATTTTCTGACACTCCCCATAACTTCCCACAACTGTGAAAAAGTAACTCAATATAAATCAAAATGATGCTTAAAAATAAACCTCAACATTATAGAATCATAGAAGATTAGGGTAGGAAGGGACCTCAGAAGGTCACCTAGTCCAACCCCCTGCTCAAAGCAGGACCAATCCCCAACGAAATCATCCCAGCCAGGGCTTTGTCAAGCCGGGCCTTAAAAACCTGTAAGGATGGAGATTCCACCACCTCCCTAGGGAACCCATTCCAGTGCTTCACCACCCTCCTAGTGAAATAGTGTTTCCTAATATCCAACTTAGACCTCCCCCACTGCAACTTGAGACCATTGCTCCTTGTTCTGTCATTATATCTATTGAAATTATTTTTAAAAAAATGTGACGTTTGCCCAGCTGAGTTATACTGAGCTGAGATGTTATTCCCTGGCATGCCCACCTACGATAATCACAGGTTGCAGAGCTCTGTACATTAACTAATCTCTCAGTTGATTGACCAGGGAGATAGCAGTCTCTCTTCTTGAGTTGTTTATACCTAAAAGCCATGAGCCGCATGTCCTCCTCCAGAGAGATGTCGCTGTTGCAATGGCCCGTGCTTGCCCAAGTAAACCTCGGGTTTCTGTTTGAGGCTGAAAAAGAAGGGGCCCTCTCCAACTCATGCCGCATGCACAGGCAAAGACAACTCATGCACGCCAGCGTGGCAAAAGCTAAGAGGCTGAAATGAAGTCTGCCGATGTGGACCGAGGCTGAAGGGCTGGACTGCAGTCAGGAGGCATGATTGCAGCCCGTGTAGACATACCCGAGCTATCTTTGATCCAGCTAGATCAAAGCTCGCTTATGTAACAATAGCAGTGAAGCGACAGCAGCACGGGCAGCTGCCTGGGCGGCCCTGCTTGCTCAGGACCCTGAGTCCATGCTGCACTGCTGTAGCTTCACAGCTATCTCGTCTAGACATACCTGAAGTTATGGGAGCTGTCTTAATAGACAGCCGTGGCTGGCAACACCGACCCCTATGCAGAGCACCCAGGCCTACGTGCCTCCAAATCCCACGTATGGCCCATTTAAGTGGGTGTAAGTTGTCTAGAGGCCTCGTGCTGGCTCTCTGCTGTCCCATGTGGATGTAGTGGGGGTTTTACAGCTCCAGGGCTCCATTCCCATATAGTCAGTAAAATCCGGCCCTACGTGTCATAGCGGGAGCTTGCTGCGAGCTGAGCTCTCTGAAAAGCCTGGCCCCAACGGTGGGCGCTGAGCATTTGAAAATCTGGTCCCCCAGCGACTGACTTGCACCCTGGGGAGCCCCTTCTGCCTGTGCCACGTGTCTGTAGAAGGATACCGTACCAATCCCCACCCACGCTGCACAGATATAAGTGACTCCCCAAGCTGCAAAGCGGGGAGGGGGGAATTCGCAGGCTACAGTGTGTCAGTTTCTCCACTGTGCTGGTACAAAGGGGTGCAGCTACACGAGCATCCTCCACGCGACAGACCAGACATCTGTGCTCATGTGAGCCGCCCCACTCGCTTCGGTGGGTCACTGTGCATCAGTGAGGCTGGACCCCGTCCACCAGCCCTTAGCCCTCGAAGTGCCACCTTGGGGTGAGAAGTTGTCTCTATGGTCCCAACGGTGCCAGTTGGGATGGGCAGTTACCTCTGTGGTTGGTAGGGTGACCAGACAAGGAAGTGTGAAAAATCGGGACAGGGGTGGGGGGTTACAGGAGCCTATATAAGTAAAAGCCCCAAATATCAGGACTGTCCCTATAAAATCAGTCACCCTAGTGGTTGGGTCACTTGCCTGCTGGGAATAAACAAACTGACAAAGAGCCATCAGAACCTCTCTGCTCTCTGGGGTCAGATGTCCATGGCTGACCTCAAGGCAAAGGGGTAACTTTTTGTGCGGCAATCTGCATTTTTATCGCAATTTCCCTCTCGGATTCCCCTGCTCTGACACTATGCCAGCCTCAGAATTCTCCCTTGGAGATGGAGACAGGCAGAGCCCCTTGTTTCACAGGTGGGGAAACTGAGGCATGGAGGTGCAGTGACTTGCCTGTGGTCACCCAGGCCTTGTGAGTCATAGCCCTTCAGAACACAAGACACAGTGAAATCTGTGGAATTCCAGCCAAACGTTTAGACAGTTGGACTGATGAGGATTGAAATGGACGGTACGGCAATGTGGCATGGAGACATATGATGCAATTCCGATTGCACATCTGCTCAGAGCCATGTTATAAATGACTGCAGCTTCCTGGCCCAGCTTCTGTCACAGGAGTTAATCAGGTGAGGCAGAGTAGCCTATCAGATTTCACTGGTTGCTGGGAGAAAGAGTCCAGTGTAATCTACTGGGCAGGGCACAGAGTTGTTTGAGATTCTCCTGTGCTCACAATTAATTAAAGGAGGCCAGGGTTGCAGCCAGGGGCCAAAAGGGCTTGTTCTCCACCTGGCGAGGAGGTTGCAACCTGCCAGGTGAGGTGCTCGCTACCATGTCTCTATCACCGCAGTGAGCTTCACTTGAAGACTCCTGCTACCTCGTGACATGGCGGGCTGCCAGTCCAGCATTGCTCCTTCTCCTCAGCATGTCTCCCCATTGCTCTATAGACTCCTGTTTTCAGCCTCCAAAGGTCTCTGTGGTTTGTGCCTGATTTATCTGAGGTCTCTCCTCTTTCTTCATGTTATGAGATAAACTGAGGTCCTTCAGCAGGTGGACCCTGTATGTGTAAGTAGGGGGGGGGGCTAGGAACCTGCTGTTCTAAGTGGAGTATCCTTGACTTTTGGGTATTTCTAACACACCTACCTCCTTGGTATCTTAGACTCGACAAACCACTCCATCCCTCTCAGTCCAACGGAATTTGTGGCCCTACAGGGCATGCGGCAAAGTTTCTCTCCTAACTGAGGCTTGTAAAGACTGGGAAGGGTTCTAGTCTTCATGGGATGGGCAATGCTTTCTCTGCCATTAGACTTTTCGGTTGAATGGGCCTGTTGAGCTCTCCAGAGGTGCATCAGGGTGAATTTCACCCCCAGAGAGCCAGGACCATGTGGTGCATAGTAGAGCTGGCTGAAAAATGCCAATTTGTCGAAAGCAAACCATTGGTGGAAACGTGTCTTTTTTGACAAATCTCATGAAAGAACAAAGGCCAGGTCTGGAGGGAACTTTGCCTGCTAAGTTATCATTCAAAACTTGCAAGTTATGCAGGTTTTCATGCCAGGGCATCTGCCCCGATGCTCTGCAGGCTGCCTGAAGGACTCTCCTGGGGTCAGGGACCCCAGAGCTTCTAGGCCCCCTGTGTTTTAACCACAGGGTCATCCTTCTGTTCTGCTCCCACCTCTGTGAGTTTACCTCTGGATCAGTGGGGGGAATGACCTAGCCAGGAGTTCTCCAGGCCACCACCCTCTCATTGCTGGAGATAAAAGGGACATGACACAATGTCCATAAGAAGTGAACCAACCCAAAATAAAATAGGAGGTCCAAGCAATTCCTTTCCTGTAGTGCCCCAGTTCCATGTTGTTTTCTCTGTGTCTATCTTTGGCCATAAGTAGCTATCACTGGGGATTGAACTTTGGGGCTTCCAAAACTAACGTAGGGTGGTAAGAGGCCTAGAGACGTCATCAAGTGCAGCCCCCTACGCTAAGACAGGACCAAGTAAACCATCCTAGAGCATCTCTGATAGGTGTTTATCCCCAATGACCAGAGATTCCACAGCCTCCCCTGGGAACCTATTCCAGAGTTTAACTACTTTTAGAGTTAGAAAGTTTTTTTCCTAATAGCTAACCTAAATCTCCCTTGCTGCAGATTAAGCCCATTGACATGGAGAACAATTGATCACCATCCTCTTTATAACACCCCTTAACATAACTGAAGACTGTTATGTCTCCCCTCAATCTTCTTTTCTCAAGACTAAACAGGCCCAGTTTTTTAACCTTTCCGCACAGGTCAGGTCTTCTAAACCTTTTATCATTTTTGTTGCTTTCTTTTGGACTCTCTCCAATTTGTCCACAACTTTCCTAAAGCAGGCACTGAAAATTGGGCTCAGTACTTCAGTGGAGGCCTCACCAGTGCAGAGTAGAGTGGGACAGTTATCTCCTGTGTCTTACATACAACACTCCTGTTAATATATCCTGGAATGATGTTAGTCTGTTTTGCAACTGCACCACGTTGTTGGTTCATATTCAATTTGTGATCCACTGTAACCCCTAGATCCTTTTTAGCATTACTGCTACCAACCAGTTATTCCCCACTTTGTAGTTGCGGATTTGATTTTTCCTTGTGAAGTGCTTGGCACTCATTTTTATTGAGTTTCATCTTGTTGATTTCAGATCAATTTTCCAATTGACCAGGATCATCTGGAAATATTAATCCTCTCCTCCAAAGTGCTTGCAACCCCTCCCGGTGTCGTGTCAGCTGCAAATTTGGTAAGCATACTCTCCACTCCATTATCCAAGGCATTAATGAAAATATTGACTAATACCAGACGCAGGACTGACCCTTGTGGGAGCCCACTAGATATGCCCTCCAAGTTGACAGAGAACTGTTGATAACTACTCTTATCATGCACTGCTACCTCTTGAGCCCGGGTGCTAATTCCACTGGTGGGGATTTGTAGCAGGCTTTGCAGGACCCAGAGGGGTTCCCGGGCCATGCATTGAACAGTGGGTTACAATACAGTTTCATATATCAGGCAGATGCATTTGAAAGACTGAATGTTTTGAGCGCAAACCTGTGTCCAGTTCCGATTTCAGCCTGGGGCTCAGTTAATAGATTTGAGTTGAAAGTGCATGAAACACAGCAGCTCTGAAAAATCCTTTTGCAAGGGGAGACGGCGAGTCTCTGAGCCAGTGACTGCAAATCTTGACCTATCTCGGTCAGAGAACGAAGATCTCAGTGAGCCGGTCACCTGACGCACACAGCAGAGAATGGATCTAACTGCAGCTGACAAGACAGAGGCCAGTCAGATAGTCGATAGATGGAGAAATAACCCCTGAGAGAAGCGCCTCTGATATAAGCGAGAACTGCTGCAGGGTGAGGGCGGGTGTAGGGTGACCAGACAGCAAGTGTGAAAAATCGGGACGGGGGGTGGGGGGTAATAGGAGTCTATATAAGAAAAAGACCCAAAAATCGGGACTATCCCTATAAAATCGGGACATCTGGTCACCCTAGGCGGGTGAGACTCTTCCTTTGCTGGGTTGCTGCTGATGGATGCTGCAGATGGGTTAGTTCGGGGCGTTAGCTTTGTGCTCTTAACATGCCCAGTACAAAGACTGTGTCCCCTTGGCACTGGCAGCCAAGAGATCTGCGATGTGTTCTCCAGACTGCTCAGCTGTGTGACCTCGGACGCGTAACTTCACCTTTCTTCCCCTCCCACCCGTTGCTGCCTAGTTAAATCGACAAGTTCTATGGGGCAGGGCCTCTCTCCCTTGGGGCAGTGTTTAGCATAGGGTGACCAGATGTCCTGATTTTATGGTGACAGTCCCGATAGTTGAGGCTTTTTCTTATCTAGAAGCCTATTACTCCCCCTCCCCCTGTCCCGATTTTTCACACTTGCTGTCTGGTCACCCTAGTTTAGCACAGGCGAAGGGGCTGTTACGAGTGGCACGAAGCTCATTTGCAGCGCAACGCAAAGCAGTACTCGGGATGTTCAAATCAGGAAGGGAACGTGTCCACCCCACTGTGCAGAGGGCCAATGTAAGCTTCCCTGGTCCTGCAAAACCCAGGGACGGCCACATATTGTCGTGGCCCTTTATCTAGGAGCTCTCTACAGCCTTGACATTCCTGTAACAGGCCACGATCTTGGCTGGTTTGGGAGCAGGCGTTCCCATAATACAAACAATAATTTCATCTGGGTTGTCTTTGACCAATATATAATGAGACCTGCTCAATGAGCCAGGAGATCTGCCCAAGGACCACTCCAGGTGAGAGGTGAGATGCTGCTTCCATGGGATCTGTAATCCCCCCTCTATCGGACCAGGCAGTCATCGCACTGGTGCACAGGGAAGGAGTTTTCCCTCCCCTTTGTACTTTGCATTCAGGGATTAGCCAGACTTGCACCCCATGCTCTCCTTAGTGCAGATATTGCTGCCTGCTGCACCCCTGGAGCATGGGGAGAGGTAGGGACTTAGCCCCACTCCCCCATCCTCACTGCCAGTGGAGGGGTGTGCACTTGGGAGCTTCTGTGGGGGCTGCAAACTGCTGGATCTCCCCTGGGGCGATACCGCTCTGCCCCACCTCCAGCCTGTGTGAATTGCAGCAGTTGACTGGAAGAGGTGACCCGGCTAGAGGCGAGCGAGCTGGGTTCTCTCCTGGCACTGCCCATGCAAACATCAGCGAGTGGCCTGCGGGGAGCCTGAAGCGAGGTGGAACGTGGAGCAGAGAATCCAGCCGAGGGTGAGTTTGCCTCCCTGGCAGCTTCAAGTAGAGCAGGCCCGTGGTTGAGCACGAAGCAATACGGAGACCCATGATGTCATTCTCCGGGATTTGCTTCTCGGGCCACCACTGCAGGAGCGGGCCTGGAGAGTCCAGCCGTGCTGCGTATGGAGCGCAGGGATGCTCCGGCATGCGGCTGGCAATTGGTGTTCTGCAGCACAACCTGCTGGAGGGAACTGCAACCGGCTGCCTCTAATCCTGGTGTTTACTGCGGGATCTGAGCACGTGGATGCTGGGCAGGGGAAGAGATGACGTAATCTAGCTCAGGGAGAGCATCTTCAGACTGGAGTGTCTAGCACAAGCCTAATATCCTCCTGAGCAAAACGGGTCTGTCTACACTGACCCTGGGCAAATCAGTCTGACTCAGGTCAGCAAGTACTTGGGGCCCAGGCCCTAGGATCCTGCTAGGTGGGTGGGTCAGAGCCTGAGTCCTGCTGAGACTCGGGTCCAAGCCCTGTCACTGTGCAGTGTGAATGCAGCTCAAGCTGCAGACCTGAGCCACAGGATCTGGACAGTGCGGTATGGACACGTTAGCACGGCTGTGAGACCCGGGCCCGACAATTGCAAACCCAGTGTAGATGGTCAAGTGCGGGCTTGGAAACCCTGAGTTCACAAGGCCCGGTCCCACAGACCCAGGTTTACAATGCAGTGTAGATATACCCCATGTCTGCTGAGCGCTGACTGCCCAGGGTCGGCTGGTTGGACCACTTCCTGCAGGCTCAGGCTTCACGGCTTTCCTCTTTGCTCTGCTTTGTATTGCAGTAGGACCTTAAGACCCCAGCTGATATCAGGGCCCTGTTGCACTCAGAACTGTATATAGTTAACCAGTCCCTGTTTCCAAGGACCTTCTGATCTAAACGCACAAAGGATGGGAGGGGAAACTGAGGCACGGAGCAGGGAAGTGACTTGCCCAAGCTCCCACAGCAGCCCAGTGCCAGAGTTGGGAACAGAGCCTGGAGCTCAGGTACCGGTCTAATGCTCTACTCACTGGATCACACTGGGATGGGTGAGGGAACCCTCTCAGATGCTCTCTGACCCTCTGCCTGACACACTATTCGCTCTCTTGGGGTCGCTCCTGAATGCTAGTACTGAGCCCAGTCTTCTTCTCTAGCTTCCCTTTTCACACCCCTTGCCCCTCCCCTGGACCAAATCCACCTGGAAATCTCTGGATGTGACTCCTAGGAAGAGGTTAAGTGTGGAAACTCCTAGAGGGAGCAGCCAGCATTCAGGGCCCTGCTCAGCAGGTGGATGAACTATGCAGGATAACAGGGAGGTGATGGCTGCTCCTCAGGGCAGGCAGTGGGATAGGAGGGGACGACCTGGTGCCTGGGCCTGGTTTTGAAATGGATACGTTAGGATTCTCCCCTGCTGCTGTGAACTGGCTTGGAGGGACTGTCTGGTTTTTGTTTTCACCTGCCCTCTTCCAGAGGCCACCAGCGAAGGGACCCACATGCACAGGACATGCTGCCAGCTAAAGGATCTAAAATTGAAGGGGTGGAGGGAGACTCAAACTCTGACACTGGAGTCTGATCCCCCTCTTCGTTTTGAGTAGGGGGTGCAGGTCTCTGGATCCAAATTTGCTTCCTATGGGCCTGGTCCCAGGTCAGATCTGAAACGGGAAAGGAGCTCAGTATTCCAGTGGGGCTTTGGAGGTGTCCGAAATCTCATGAGAGCTGCTATTCTCCTAAGGCTTTGACCCAAGCTGGCTGCTCTCGTTGTCAAAAACGTACTTGTGATGTTCACATCATGAAGGGTGAAATTCACCCCTGGGCAGAGAGCCAGTGCACGGTCCGTGCACCACTTAAGGCCTCAAAATAGCACTTGAGTGTTGCATGGGCCTTGTGCTACAGGATGAATTTCACCCTAAAAGAAGAATGTCTGAAAATGTTGAAACGACAGGTGACTCTGAACCTTGGATTGCTGCTAAGCAAACAGTGCCATGCAATGCCGTAGATTTATGGATAGATCCTCACTTGCTGTAAATGGAGTCAGAGCAGCTCTGCTCATTTTACATTGGGTGAGGAACTGCCCTGCTGTATCTGTTGATAGTTGTTTTTCTATCTATTAAACATATCCACTTTGTACACACTAGGTGCATGTGCAGGGGCCTTGATGGGGTCTGATGTCCAGATTGTCTCCTGCCTCTGTGGATACCAGCGTCGGCCTCAATGCACAACTCTGCTGCTTTTCAATAAACAGTGCAGTTTCCAGGCTGTCACCAGGAGGCACCATCCACCTGCCAGAACCAGCCTCCTGTGTCATTCATAATCCTCCTTTCTCACCTGGTCTCCAGGGCTCTTGGCTACCTCATCAGTTCTTCTTTGCAAGAGGGAAGAGGGCTCCGTGGAGTTTTGTATTGCAAACCACGCACGGCAGATGCCTTGCGTCATTCTGTACCGCCTCAGCATCAAACAGGTGGATGGAAAGGGAAAAGTGACCTTGAAAGACCTGCTGTTTGCAAGACGCACATTATTAAACATCTGCTTGCATTTGGAAAGGAAGACAGACATCATTATTAAACAGAGGCAAAGACTTTTCCTCTAGGCCAGGGATGAGCTTTTCTTTTGTGATAAGAACATAACACTTTTCAGAGCCCTTTGAGATCCCCGGGTGGAAGACGCTAGTAAATTAAACCTGGAGAAAACACCCCAGTGAGGTAAGTAGATGCTTATTATTCCGTTATACAGCCTGGGGAAACTGAAGCCCAGAGGGGTTAAAGTGACTTGCCCGAAGCTGCGAAGTGAATTGGAAGAAATGTAAAATGTGAGGTTTTGCTCACTAACAATCCCACGGAAATTGTGGAAAGGAACAATGAGTTAGCTTTGTCTCTCCGGCCTACTGTCAAATGTGTTACAGTTAACCCCCTGAGAGCGTATCAAATGAAAGTGCATTTTTCACTTGAAAAAGACAAGTGAGGGCTATAACATTGATCAGAATGGTGTCAACCAAAGTGTGCTCCCTAGATCTGCCAACAGGGGTCAGGGTAGGCTAAAGCAAGTGCCTTTGAGAGCCATAGGATTGCTTGGGGCTGAAAAACTTGGACTTACTGATTTTCTAGAGATAGGGACTTTAGCCAAGTTCACGCACAAGTGCCAGATATATGCTGCTAAAGTGACACTCCCAGACCGGGGACAGTTTTAAAACAGGGGTTTTATTGTAGTTGGCATCCAAAACCAAACACAACAGCTTGCACAAACCCCATTGCTGCTGTGGCCTTCGGCGCACACCATGGTATGCTGCTGCAGGCACACATTGTCTTCAGCGGCAGAGCCCAGCCCAGCCCAGCTAAATACAGCCCTGGCATTCCCTTGTGCGTGCTACATGACTGTCCAGCATGCGTCTGGACTGTGCGGAGGGCCCAAGAGCCATAACCAATGTGATCAGTAGGCGTCGCTGTTTACAAGAGTCAGTCATGCAGTTTTATCTCGGTGGAAGGGTAATGTGAATGCAGAAGCAGCTTGTAAATAACATCCAAGGGATAGAGCCTCAGCTGGTATAAATCTTCACTGCAGAGCAGCTGCATTAGTTTACACCTCTGAGTGTCTGGCCCTGAGGAGGGAAGAGATGGGGTCCCTCTGGGGCTGCCCCACTCCTGGAGAACAGGGATTAAAAGCAGCCAAGCTAGGCTGATGGGGGGAGCAGCCACAGCTGGGGCCACGCCCAATCAGGGCCCAGCTGGCCCTGATAAGAGGGCTGGGAGTCAGCAGCTGGAGGAGTCTCACTCTAGCCCTAGAGTGGGAAGGGCTACACAGGTAGTGGGGCTACAGCGGTGCAGCTTGGACTTAGGCAGAGGCAGCCAGTCTGAACCCCTTGCCAATGATGAGTGGCCATTACAGGCTGCCCCAGGCAGTGGGGGCTAGACGGTGACTGGCAGTAGCCACAGAGGCAAGGTGGGTTGAGAGGGTTGGGGGTTCCCCTGGGAGGGGAGACCCAGAGCGTGGCGGGGTACTGCTGGGACAGAACCCCAAGGTAAAGGGCACCGGGGTCTGGAGGGACACAAGGGCCAGTGGCAGGCGAGACACTGGCCACCAGGAGGCTCTCCAAGTGCTGGAGAGCTAATTCCCAAGACGACCAGCAGGAGGCGCTGCATGGGTGAGTCTTCGCTTTGCTACAGGCAGGCATGAGGCATATAGAGGTCTTAGGGTGGTCAGTAGTTTGCTGACACACTGAGTGTGCTGTACTTGTTAGGTGGGTAGAGGTTTTCAGGCTCCCAGGCTGTCAGTACAGCCCCACTGAATTTACTTACTCCTGCAAGACAAAGGGGGGTGAATCTAGTCATCCCCCGTGGCCAGATCAATGCCCTGACTCACAGTGAGGCGTATGTTACTCCTTTGAATAATCCCTACGATTTCAATAGGAGAACGCAGAATCAGAGACTACCCAGCCTGAACAAGGCCCTGAGTACAAATCGCTTTTAAATCATGGCTAAAGCCGTAACTGAGAGCGTTTCTGGTGTTCACAGCGGAGAGACACACAACACAGGTCCTGCAGTGGTACTGAAAGCAGTTCTCCCTCCATAACCCCCTCGCACCTGCGACACACAGCTTCAAACACACCTCTGACATCCCCCCAACAAGGGCGGTGGAGGGAAGAGGCCGGGGGAGAAAAGCCGAGGCCTGCAGCGCAGAGCCCTGCTAATTGGCATGAAGCTTGGTCAGAACAAGAAGCAATGGTCTCAACTTGCAGTGGGGGAGGTCTAGGTTGGATATTGGGAAACATTATTTCACTAGGAGGGTTGTGAAGCACTGGAATGGGTTACCTAGGGAGGTGGTGGAATCTCCATCCTTAGAGGTTTTTAAGGCCTGGCTTGACAAAGCCTTGGCTGGGATAATTTAGTTGGGGTTGGTCCTGCTTTGAGCAGGGGGTTGGACTAGATGACCTCGTGAGGTCTCTTCCAACCCTAATCTTCTGAGTCTATGATTCTAGGGGTGGATACGTTGATCTGGTGGAGGTGTGAGGAGGACTTGGGGGAGTCTAGGCTCCCTACAAGGTGAGCGGAGTGTAGGAGCAGCAGTGATGACAGTAGAAAGGCCTTGGGGTTACGTAAAGCGATGCAGAAAGAGGCCAACGGGCCAGATTTCCACATGCACGTTAGTGCAGGGAAATTTGAACTGCACCCTCCCGTGCCAGCAAGGGGTACTGCACCGAGCTGGAGAGCCACCACCAAGTGGCCTTTTTCCCCACGGAAGTGGCTCTCAATGAGTGCGGCCCTTCCCACGTCCCCAACCCAGGGGTGGCGCTGACGCCTGCAGGCCGCTGCGTGGAAAGGAGGTTGCCAGCATGAAAGCAGAATGCAATGGGGGGAGGTGGCATCCCCAGGCTGGAAAGGGGGCAGCAGCCGGGGGAGGGAATGCTGTATCCAAGCCAGGTGGGCGGAAGGGGAGCGCTCCTGTGCACTTTAACCCCTGCGTTGCCGGCACTTTGCACTGCCCCAGTGGAGTTCCTATCGCAGGGCACGTGCCGGCGTCTGCCAGTCTAGACCCTGGAGTTAATCTGGCCCAAACATTTTCTCTTGTTTAATAACACTTCCCCTTCCCCGCCCGCCGCAAACAGTGTTGAATGAGGAAGGAGTGAAGGCTGTGGGCTAGTTAAACTCCAGCTGACCTACCAAGTAGCTCTATGAGCATTCGGCATTGCTGTAATGGTGTGTCTGGCCACGTGGCCTTTTGCAGTGAGTATTTAGCTTTCGAATGTCATTGGCAGGCAGATATCGCCGCGTGGACGTGAGTGAGAACACTTGTGGGAGAGAACAGTTCCTGGCCCTGTAGCTTCTGATGGAGTTTCCATCAGTTCTAACCCTCTGCCTGACAATCAATACTTGGCTGCGTGCTATACGCAGGTCCGAACACCGCATGCATCTTTTACAACATGTAAATTAGGTTTGCTTTGTTCATCCCCACCCCCACCTCCCCTTGTCACTGTGTAGGAGTTTATTCCCTAATAATAATCAATCCCTAAGACAACCTCAGGGACAGCCTATGTACTCCTAAGGCCAAATCCTCAGCTGGTGTAAATGGTGTAACTCCATCGACATACACCAGCCGAGGATCTGTCCCCAAGCCCTGGGTGAACTGGCTCTTGTATGGGACACAGCAAGCAAACTGGACAGGATCTCGGTCTACCTGAGACAAAAGGATTTGAATGCAGACACAGTTCAAGCAAGTAATTTCCCTAGTGATGAGATGAAGAAAGCCATGCTGAGGGCATTATTTTGCTGCATGAAAACATGGATTCAATGGTACTAAAGGCAGAGAGCAGGGATGTTTGAAAATGGGAATATATGGGCCAGATGGTCAGCTAGTGTCAATCTATCTAGCTCCACTAACACCTTTGGAGCTGCTCTGATTGACCCCAGCTCAGGATCTGGCCTGTTAAGGTTAGAACAATAAATCCGCACAATTGTGTGTCCTAAGATTGGCAGGTGTCCAGGGGTCGATACAAGTAGCACGTTGCCAGCACGGTAAAACAATTTCAGTAGCAGCCGCTAGCAATGTGAGTTTTCTAGTGTGCTCAGCAATGTGTTCTTGTGTCGATTGTACCGTTGTCCCCAGTCAGATGACTTTACGGACAATGACAGAAATGCAGGGCTGGAAGGGGCCTCCAGAGATCATCAAATCCAGCCCCCTGCGTTGAGGCAGGACCAAGTAAACCTGGACCATCGCTGACAGGTGTTTGTTGTCCAGCCTGTCTTTAAAACCTCCAGTGACGGGGATTCCACAAACCGATTCCAGAGCTTAACACCCCTTAGAGTTGGAATTTTTTCCCCCTAATATTTAACTTAAATCTCCTTTGCTGCAGGTCAAGCCAATTACTTCATGTCCTACCTTCAGGGGACATGGAGAAAAATGGATCACCATCCTCTTTATACCAGCCCTTATGCCTTTAAGGCATCATTCATTGTAATTTGCCATCTCATGAAAATGTACAGGAGAGTTCGGCTCGGTGGACTATGATGAACTAGTAACCATTTTAAATGGTAAGTGACGTGAATATTGACGAGACAGGAATTACTAGTGAAATGATATGACCTGTGTTATCAGGCGGTCGGGCAAGACGATTGTTAAAAACTAAAGGATTTTGTTTAGTGGCAGTTAAGGTTCCACCAAACCACTCTCCCCCTTCCACCTGCAAACCTTAAACTCTAAGAACACAACAACCACAAAGGAAACGTCCTGTGTTCCTCGCCACTTTCACATTGCCTGTAAACCGAATGAATAACACACTCCATAAGGATTTGCTTGCACCTCTACCAGATAACCACAAAGCAATTTGCACCCTACCCTCAACCACACTCTTGGGCAAAACTTTAACAGTGACCTCAGCAGCGTGTCGCAGATCATGACCTCTTGTCACCCAACACCTCCAGTGAAGCGTCTAAGAGGGAGGAAACCTCGTGCAGTGTAAGTGCCTCTTTGTATTCACCATGGAGCTGACAGTAGTGTCAGACATGTCAGTTACTCACACACACACACACCCCCGCCTCTCCCATCTACCTTAGCTGGCCTGGGATTCATCAGTTATTTTCAGTGTCTGTTACCAGGGTGATGATGTATGCTAATTAATACAAGTGGCGGTGATGATCTGCCTACATGAGCTCCTAGGTAGATCACTTTCTTCCTAATGTATTTTTCCCCCCTTAGGAATGAGAGTTTTAACAATGTAGTTTTATCTAAGTGAGCCCTATAAAATGAGACTGATCCCATATGGTACTAATAGGCCCTTACAAGGGGACATTGTTCCTAGCATGGCTTAGGCAGATGCGCCTGATCCCGTGAAGGCTTCCTTACAACCGCTTGTGCTGCAGGCAATGAACAGTTACTAACGAGGGGATTTTTCAAAGGAGTTTAAGGGAGTTGGACACTTCGCTCGCATTGGCTTTTCATGGGATGGGGACATGAATTACATGCACCCCCTGAGGAAGAGTGACAACAACTCAGACCCTTCGGCTCTAGAGCAGGGCAGTAGCTCTGTTTCACGGAGGCTTTTGAAATTTGGTTTCATTCCAAGTCAGAATAAAACCCCAACGTTTCAAAATCCTCCCTGGGAGGGGAGCCCCAACTTGGCAGGCTGGTGAGGATCCATGAGTACCCAAGACTTCCCAGCTCCCCATCAGCCCACCTGGGGGAGGGTTCCAAGCAGCTGGGAGCTTGGACCCCTAGGGTCCCCAGCAACGTGCCAGACAGCTTGTCAAGGAGCTAGGCAGGCAAGCTGGCAGGGACACCAGACAGGATTACAGCAGAAACCTGCCTGGCCTCCACTGTAATTTTGTCCAAATCAGTGTGTCTCCATGGAGTGTTTAGATTGCAACAAATCGCCAAATTTGCCCCCCCCTCCCCAAAAAATGTTTCTTCTAAATTTTTCCAACCAGCTCCAGAAATACAGACCCTCCCCTTGAGTGGTAGCAGGTCCCAGGTCCTCGCTAGTGGGTGCCCTCCCAAATTAATTCGTGCACTCGAAGGCAGTGAACTTGCAGACTGGGCACCCCAGTGAAGGCTGAGGGTGCTGATCACCTTACAGGATACAGCCCCATTGTAATGCAGTGAGCCGTGCACGTCTGTTCTCTAACAGGTCTCCTGTATACCCATCCAGTAAAGTGTTGATGGCCTTACAAGTATCTTGCCCTCTAGAGAATGGAGGTTATAAGTTGCATAACCTCCCACCGTGAATCATTAGTGGGGAGAGAGCCCTGCAGCTTCAATTTTAGAGCACAAGCCTCTAAACTCTGAGCTAAAGGAGCATCTCCCTTAGCTGGCGGTAGTTGTAGGTTCTTATCCTCTGATGACCAGCCGTTAGAGAGAGAGATGACACATTTAGCTGATAGGTTGCATACACACTTTTCACCTTCTCTTGAAACATCTAGAAATGGCCCCTGCTCTGAGCAGGATGGCTTGGTATGGTATGACAAATCCTCTGCACTATCTAGAGCTAATACCGATTCTCTTTCCACTCAAGAGAGAGAGACCTGTAATTTTGGATTCAACAGCCACGTATTTTGCTGCCAACATTGCATCTATATGGGTAGATGAAGACCCTGCTATCAGTCAGGAATCATTCCCTGCACTGTGGGTGGGGATGGCTAGTGGAGGAGACAGTTTTGTTCTAGCTGAAAATTTGCCTAATGGAATGGAGTTCTCAATTTGGTAGCTACAGCCAGATTCCAACCCCTTTGCACAGCTCAGGCATCAGAACGGGGCCAGAGAACCTGGCCGAATGGCTCAACACTGGTGCGGCTAGTCAGTGTGTGATGTGCGCATCCCGAGAAAAAGCTGCATCCCACCTTCAGCACTAATTAAGACTGGGACACTGATGTTTTCAACGAAGCCAGAGAAATTTGTCATGAAAGGAAAGTGGCTCTCAATAATCATGTGATCGTTATGCTCCAACTCAGCTAGTTGAATTGGAATCATTCAATTTTGGGGGCATTTTTGTAATGTAAATGGCTGCTGCTGTGCCTAATTGAATCACTCTCCATAACATATCTCATCTCTTCACACACCGAATAATCCTGGATTTATTTTACTCTAATCCCAAACAGATAAAAGTCCTGTTTTGTATTCTCTTGTGGTTTTTCTCATTCCCTTCCTTGCTGCTACTAACTGCTGGGAAGCACCGAGACTCTCCCTTGCAGTCACAGGAAATTGAGCATGTCATCCCCTCCTTCTGATCCTAACTGATGATTCAACAGTGTGCCATTGTTGCCAAGAAGGCTAATGGCATTTTGGGCTGTATAAGTAGGGGCATTGCCAGCAGATCGAGGGATGTGATCATTCCCCTCTATTCGGCATTGGTGGGGTCTCATCTGGAGCACTGTGTCCAGTTTTGGGCCCCGCACTACAAGAAGGATGTGGAAAAATTGGAGAGTCCAGCGGAGGGCAACAAAAATTATTAGTATCAGAGGGGTAACCGTGTTAGTCTGAATCTGTAAAAAGCAACAGAGGGTCCTGTGGCACCTTTAAGACTAACAGAAGTATTGGGAGCATAAGCTTTCATGGGTAAGAACCTCACTTCCTCAGATGCAAGTCTTGCTCCCAATACTTCTGTTAGTCTTAAAGGTGCCACGGGACCCTCTGTTGCTTTTTAAAAATGATTAGGGGGCTGGAGCACATGACTTATGAGGAGAGGCTGAGGGAACTGGGATTGTTTAGTCTGCAGAAGAGAAGAATGAGGGGGGATTTGATAGCTGCTTTCAACTACCTGAAAGGGGGTTCCAAAGAGGATGAATCTAGACTGTTCTCAGTGGTAGCAGATGACAGAACAAGGAGTAATGGTCTCAAGTTGCAGTGGGGGAGGTTTAGGTTGGATATTAGGAAAAACTTTTTCACTAGGAGGGTGGTGAAGCACTGGAATGGGTTCCCTAGGAAGGTGGTGAAATCTCCTTCCTTAGAGGTTTTTAAGGTCAGGCTTGACAAAGCCCTGGCTGGGATGATTTAGTTGGGGATTGGTCCTGCTTTGAGCAGGGGGTTGGACTAGATACCTCCTGAGATCTCTTCCAACCCTAGTCTTCTATGATTCCAGTAACCACTCTAACTGCAGCACTAATGACTGCACTTTGGATTTGACTGTATTGTGGTCGCAGAACTCTTGGTTCTGATTCTAAATCAGCCTAAAGCAGTGCAGCACTTCCTGCTAAATGCGGTTTCTCCACTTGCCATGCGTGGTGCTCATCTGTAGCATCAGAGCAAGGCATGTGGCTATCCAGCAGGAATCTTTGAGAGTCCCGCATGTTGGATGCCTCCCTGAAGTTACAGTCTGTCTTCGGGATGGTGCTTGGTAGAAGCTGTTTGGTTGTTTGTGCAAACGTCTCATTTTGCAACACCAGCTGTCAAAAGCATCATCTAATCTATAAGTTTCCATTGCCTTGCCTCCGCTTTGTTCAGATGCATGAAGATGACAGTGCTGACAGTTTGCATTTAGTTTTTGAATCTTTCTGCTCCACCAAACCCTTAGATAGCTGCCAGAATCTATTGCTGCCTCTTACCATCCTGGAGCCAGAGTTAGTCTCGATGTAACTCTATTGCAGGCAGCAGAGTTACACCAGGGATGAGTTTGGCTAATGGGCTTTAAACTTGATTAACCAGATCCAGTGCTGATGTAAACGGGTCTGACTCCTACGGATGTGTCTGGGACAAATTGAGCAGTTACCTGAACAATCATGTATGGTTACGTTGTTGGGTGTGAGTTGGTTGGAAAACTTGTGTAAGTGGGGAAAATGGTGACTTCTTGTGCCACGGTGGTGCAAAACAAGTGTAACTTACAAATCAGGGGGTGGATACGGGATAAGTTAATGGCACTGCTAACTTAGGAGATGGAGTATACTTCATCCCTACTACTATAGCATATAGGGCTATAATTTAAGAATAAAGAACAATCATCCATACAAAGATGTGCAGAAAGGGGAGGCTTAAAATTAGGCAGAGGATTCTATCCCCTTATTTCTCAAAGGAGCTATTGCCTGATTGGAAGATTCAAATAATGGGTAGATCTCTTACTGAAGTGAATAAAAGCATCAGATCTAAAAGGCTCATGGAGACTTAATGAAACCCCAGAGTTCCCCAGTCTTATTAGCTATATTTTAATTATCCTTCATGACATATGCAACTGCTGGGAAACAGCCTTGTTCGTTACCATCCATTGCTGTTCAGGAATATACGATTGGAGTTGCAAAGGACCATTCTCTTTGGTCCTGATCCAAAACCCACTGAAGTTAAGGAGGATCATTCCTTTGATTTCAATGGGCTTCAGATCAGACTCTTTAAGGTGATAGTGGCGTACAAGGAAGCTTTTACTCCGTGTAATATTTAAAGCAGGAAGCTCCAATCACATTCATGCATCTTCTTTGGTAGCCCATGGATGCATGAATGTGAAATGAGCCTCGAAGCAGCCTTTCAGTAGCGGTTCCATAAGACACCCAAGAGTTCTGAAGGAACTCAAACGTGAAATTGCAGGACTACTAACTGTCATCTGTAACCTATCATTTAAATCAGCTTCTGTACCAAATGATTGGAGGATAGCTAATGTGATGCCAGTTTTTAAAAAGGGCTCCAGAGGTGACCCCAGCAATCACAGGCATAAACCTGACTTTAGTACCGGGAAAACTGGTTGAAACGATAGAAAAGAACAAAATTGTCAGACACATAGATGAACATAATCTGTTGGGGAATACTCAACATGGTTTTGTAAGGGAAATCATGCCTCACCAATCTACTAGAATTCTTTGAGGGGATCAACAAGCATGTGGACAAGGGGGATCCAGTAGACATAGTGTCTTTAGATTCTCCGAAATCCTTTTACAAGGAGAAAATAAATAATGAAGTGTTATTTACTCCTTCTCATAACACAGGAACTAGAGGGTCACCAAATGAAATTAATTAATAGGCAGCCGGTTTAAAACAAACAAAAGGAGGTATTTTTTCACACAACGCACAGTCAACCTGTGGAACTCCTTGCCAGAGGATGTTGTGAAGGCCAAGACTATAACAGCGTTCAAAAAGAACTAGATAAATTCACGGAGGATAGGTCCATCAATGGCTATTAGCCACAATGGGCAGGGATGGTGTCCCTATCCTCTGTTTGCCAGAAGCTGGGAATGGGTGACCTGGGATGGATCACCTGATGATTACCTGTTCTGTTCATTCCCTCTGGCACACCTGGCATTGGCCATTGTTGGAAGACAGGATACTGGGCTAGATGGACATTTGGTCTGACCCAGTATGGCCATTCTAATGTAAATGAGATTCGGGCCCAAGAATCTTACACGTGCACACACACACACAGAGCAAGACACACTTAAGGAATTCTCCCAGATGACTTCTGTTCCAGTGAGTCAGTGTTAGCTTATAACAACACCCAGCAGTGTAACTACTCCTGATACAATGGCTCCTCGAGTCCATTTCTTAGCTTGCTCAACTGTTTCTTTTGGTGCAATACAATCAGGACTTCTCAGCCTTCTTGTTGCCTTGGAAGCAATATCGGGATGCGCGATGCTGTGAAAATGGCAGGTGTCTGGGTGTACAGACTGATATCCCACCAACCATGTGGTCTTCAGCATGGCTGAACTATCCAAGGCATGGGACACGGATAAGCCACTTGGAATATCATGTTTACAGATTATGGAGTCCAACATGTCCAAGCTGCTGCCTTCTGATCTGCAGGATGGGCCTGATTCTCATCTCCCTAGTGCTAAGTACACCTAAATCGGGTGTAACTCCTTTTGCAGTCAGTGGCATTACATGAGTGTGAAAGGAATGTGAAATCTCCGTCTGTTCAAAGCACTCCGATGTGCAGTTCATGCCGGCATCATTGTTCAGATAGTTATTGGCATAAAACAGAGAATGCATGTTAAATACAGCTAAGTACAGTACCTGACGGCACTGTCACCTGTGGCACAATGCTGTTTGCTTGCTTTCAGGTATCGCCTACAGCAGTGTTTCACCACTTTTTCGATACCAGGGACCAGCTTGCTGCATTCCTTAACTGCGTCAGGGAAATCTCAGGGAGTGGCAAGGAGGCTGCCACGGACCTGCACCAGTCCACAGACCGGTCATGGAGAAACAGTTGCCTAGTAGCCAAGGCCCCGTTGTGCTAGGCACTGTACAGATATAGAACAAGGACAGTCTCTGCCCTGAAGAGTTTATAATCAAAGCATTTCTTGGATGGTTATCAACTGTAACCTTGCTCCATTTCAGTGTGCTGTGCTCTGGAGGGTAGGTGAAGTGTAAAGGTAGCTTTAAAGGCAATTATTGCCCCCTAAAAGGACCTGATTACCTGCCCTAAAGGTTAACATCCTCTCTCCTCATCACTGGTGCAAACCTGATTCCAAAGGATCCGGTGATCCTGTCTTAACCCTCCCTGCCGTACCCCAAGGAAATAAGTGCAATGTGCCGTCAGGCATAGACGGTGTCTTGTTCTCAATAATAAAGGCACAATGGAGAGAGCCCTTCCCTGGGATCCAGAAGTGCTGGGGTCTATCCCCAGCTCTGCCATTGCCCTGTTCTGTGACCTTGAGCAAGTCACTTCACCTCTCTGTGCCGCCGTTTCCCCTCCCCTTTTATCTATCTGGTTCACTTGTGCTGTAATCGCTTAGGGGCAGGGACTGCCTCTCACTGTGTGTTCGTACAGTGGCCAGGACAGTGGCCCCCGATCTCAGCTGAAGCCCATAGGGCAAATAATCATAACCCGAGCAAGGAGGTACTACTACAAAGACAGATCCAGTCTTGCTGGTCGTCTTCATCCCTTCTTCCAATATCACTCTCGGGGTGAAATTCACCATGTGCAGGGAGATGGAACAAGTACTATGCACCACTTAAGTCCCACAAAGGCCTATGCACCACTGGCTTGTGCTGGCTCTGTGCACAGGGTGAATCTAACTCTCACAGCTACATGCTCTGTCGGTTCCTTTAACCACTGCAGTGGGGTAGGGTTTTGTCCTCTCACTGGTACTTTGAGTCCTCAGGCACTTGCCCAGACTTTGCTGGCTGTATGAGAATAGCTTGGCTGAGCGTTGAAGTAAATATTAAAAAGGTCTGACAAAGCTGAAAGAGTTTTCTTTAGTAACTGTTCCCAGGAGGCACAAATGGATGCTTTATGAAACTGACACTGAGTGAATATGTCTCTATTAGCAATGACACAGAGGTCACAAAGTTCTTGGTTGGCAACAGTGGCAGGTTTGACTTAATATCCTCCCACTGGGTATTTTAATCTATTCTCTTACTCTGTTGCCACTGCCCCTACTTGCTTCCACTGACTGAGATTCCCACTGCGCGCACACACACACTCTCCTCCAAAGCCCCAGTCCAGTTAGAAATTCTCTTTTTCATCTCCATGTAATTGCCCTAAACCACTGTGTAGCATTACACACTTACCATGTTCCACCCCAGAGGTGGCTACATTTCATGGATGGTGACGCGATTCTTGCATTTACTGGTTATCACTTTTATAGTGCAGTAGCACCAAGAGGCTTTATGTGCCTCAGCTATGCTAGTTAGGTGTCTTTATATCCCTTCTCGTACCCCCTTCATCTCCACTCCTAGGGCAGCCTTGGTGCAAGTTGGAGCAGCCTTGGGACTACTCTGACTTGCGCCAGCAGTAACCGCCCCACAAAGGGGAAGGAGATTTGGATCACAGATGGTAAAACTCTTTGGGATCCCTTGAGAGTTAGGGGTCATGAATTAACATATAGGATAATATTTTCAAGAGTGACGAAAACTGAGGACCTTAAATCCCATTTTCAGAAGTGACTGAGGCTACATCTACACTACAGGGGGGGTCGATTTAAGATACGCAAATTCAGCTACGCTATGAATTCGACGTATCGCAGCCGACTTACCCCACTGTAGGGACGGCGGCAAAATCGACCTCTGCGGCTTCCCGTCGACGGCACTTACTCCCACCTCCGCTGGTGGAGTAAGAGCGTCGATCCCCGAGAGGTCGATTTCTACCCGCCGATTCAGGCGGGTAGTGTAGACCCAGCCTGAGACACTTATCAGTGGTAGCCATGTTAGTCTGTATCAGCAAAAAAACAGAGGAGTCCTTGTGGCACGTTAGAGACTCACAAATTTATTTGGGCATGTAGCCCACGAAAGCTTATGCCCAAATAAATTTGTTAGTCTCTAAGGTGCCACAAGAACACCTCATATTTTTTTTTAGACACTTGTGTCACTTCTGAAAATGGGACTTAGGCGCTTTTGAAAATCTTACCCATTATCTAATACAGGATTGAAAGACTGAAAATGAATTGCAATCTCTAAAGCCAAAAATAGTAATAGAATTCTGATAGTAAATACTAACCCGTACTTAGCGTGTAAGCTCTCTGGGGTGAGGACTGCCTCTTTGTTCTGTGTTTGTACAGCACCTAACACAACGGGGTGCTGATCCATGAGCGGACCTCCAAGGTGCTACTGCAATATGAAAACGTAAAGTTTTGGGAGACGTCCTGCTTCAGGGGATAAACCAACCACTAGTTAATGGGAATTAAGAGGAACTTCGGGGGCAGGTTATTCATCATTGCCTGTTGCAAGGTTTTCTTGCACCTTCTGCTGAAGGTGAACACTGCTAGAGGCAGGATACTGGATTAGACAGATGCTGGATCCAAACCAGTGTTGCAATTCCTTTGTAAAAACTTCAGCCTTGTTTTTGCGGTGCTGCAACAAAATTCCCTACCTAGGTGTATCTCATCTTGGTGTGATTGCTGCCCGTGTTTCAATGATGAAAACGCTGTCTGCTCGAGGTTTGGGTCTTCCTGAGCACCAGCCTTAACCGATTCTCCTTACTCTGATCATTTCTTGGCTGGACTCTGATAAGTGTCACGGCAGAAAAACGCCTGTTACCCCAAACAGGTTGAAGAGAACAATAGACCGGCCAGCGTAGCTGCATAGGAGCGTTGGGGGAGTTAGAGGACTGGATGGCCCCGGAGAAAGGGTAATGGACTATTCAGACTTTTCAACCTAGGTTGCTGGCTGTCATGGAAGCTCATTACCATTTGGTGGCGGTTTGGCATCTTACGTGAAGGGACTTGGTGGGTCCCCAGTCTCATTCCTGCAAGACAAGGTGGCATTTTCCAAAGCATTCAGCCTCGACTTACCTCAGATGTCTTTGAAGCCTATGGGGCACTTAAGCCAGAGCTGAGTGCTTTTGATTATTCCATAACCTAAAGCCCACCTCTGCAAGCAGCACCTAAAATTGGCAGTCTTAGCAAAGAGGTCAAGGACCGAATGGGACAGACACACTGGACTCCCACTTAGCCATAGAGAATGGCTCTTCCTGGTCATGGGTGCAGCACCCTGGTAGGTGAGTCTGGGCCAGTCTCTACCTGTACTGTAGATAAACAGAGGACTTCTGTCAGCCTAGAAACTTTTCTACAGTCATCTTGACAGTCACCAAGGATTGAACGTATGACTCCAGAGATAAAGCTTGAGCTAAAGGGTTAAATCCCCTAGCTGGCAGCTGTAGTAGGCTCTCAACCTCTGTTGATCCAGGTGATAAACAGAGCTGGTCAGGAATTTTTTGACTTAATTCTGTTTCATCAGAAAATGCTGATTTGTCAAAACTGAAACCTGTTTATGGGGGAAAGGCTCGGCTTTGACAAATTTCTTGTTTTGAAAATTTTTTTGGAAAAAAAAATCAACTTTTGAAATTGTCGAATGTCCTAGTTTGACACTTGTGAAATGAAAAGTTCTGGGTTCAGTTGGGAATGACATTTTGTTTAAAAATTTAAGTTAACTTGTAATTTAAAAAAAAAGAAGAGGATGAAACATTTCAATTGACACTAACCGGTTTTGGTTGTTTCGGGGAGATTTTTGGTTTGTGAAAAATATTTTGTCCCAATTGGCGACCGGAATTTTATTTTATTTTATTTTGAAATTTTTAAAAATTTTCTGGGTTGGGAAAACAGTTTGCTGCCTACTCTAGTGACAAATGCATTGGGCAGGGATCCACGCTCTTACCAATGCTGAATTCACCTTCTTGGAAAGAGATTGCAGTGTGTTCATGCTGTGCTGGACATTTTGAGAGAGTGTAACCTTCCATCAGATCTCCAGCATCCCACCTCCCCAGCGACATGACACAACACACACATGTGTTAACACTACTTTGAGAATCGAAGGCCAGATTTTCTAGCCAGGCTGTTCGAGAAGGTTTTCATTTGCTTCTTCCTGCTTAGGAGGAAAGAAGCCACATGCTCAGGGTTTGTCTACACTGCAGTCTGAGATGTGGTGGCAGCTTGGGCAGACGTACTTATGCTAGCCTGACTAAAAAGAGCTGTGTATACACGGGGGCACAGGCTAGCAACACAAATCCATACCCAGGGGGCTTGTACCGCTTACACCACCACATCTACACTGCTATTTTTAACCATGCTTGGGTCAAGCTAGCCAAGCTGCACTCACACCTTGGATTGCAGTGTAGACATTAGACCTTCCATCATCTAAGACCATGGGCCATGCCTTTGAGTTAACAATAATGGTTTCCTCTCTGTGAAATCCCAGTCAAATTCCCACATAGCCAAGTTCAAGAGTTGCCTTCCTCTCTAGCTGATTTTTTTTCACCGCTGAATGCAGTTGCTTTACGCATTTGAAGCTTTTTAAAAAATCGGTCTGACAGCGAGCGGGGTCATGTCTAGTTGCTGGCGTCTCGGGCGAGGGAGCTGTAGTTTTTTTTCCCTCCTCTTTTTAAAAAACGCTTTGCTCAAGTGGTATGAAGAACTCGTTCTCTGAAATACCACCCAGCTTCAGTCTTTGGGGCTATGGGGGCCAGATATTTGGTAACGGGCTCTCCAATCTGGCAGACAAAAGAATAACGAGATTCAACGGCTGGAAGCTGAAACTAGACAAATTCAGACTGGAAATAAGGTGTAAATTTTTAAAAGGGGGAGTAATTAATCATTGGATCCATTTTCCAAGGGTTGTGGTGGATTCTCCGTCGCTGGCCATTTTTAAACAGATTGGATGTCTTTCTCAAACAGATGCTCTAGTTCAAAGGCATTATTTTGGGGAAGTTCCTTGGCCAGGACAGCGAATTAGATGATCACAATGGTCCCTTCTGGCTTTGGAATCTATGAATCTAGGTTGTGCACCTGCCCCACAGCAGAAAACTCAGAACAGTCTTGTACAGAGAGATGGGGGCTGATGCTCAGCACCTTGCAGGATTCAGGCCTTAAATAACATGAGAGTCCTTAGCTCTTCTTCAGGTCTGTGTGGCTTGAAAGCGTGTCACTTTCACCAACTGAAGTTGGTCCAATAAAAGATATCACCTCACCCACCTTATCTCTCTAAGACGTCTTCCTCTCCCGCCCCGCCATGGCCACAACAACACTGCAAACAATACTGAATCCTTCTCCCCTAGGTCTTCTCGCAAAGGTGCCAAGAAGCACCAGTCATCTAAGTGCTGTGGATATTTGCCATCTAAGAACCAACAACTCAATTCATGTAGATCACCGAATACCCATGAGATCATAGAAGGTTAGGGTTGGAAGAGACCTCAGGAGGTCACCTAGTCCAACCCCCTGCTAGATGATAACAGTTTTTGCTCGCTGCCAATTTGGGCTGGTTCTGAATGAGCAATAGGCATCTCATTCTGCTGCTAATCCCCTGAGGCCCCCAGCCCATTTATGTAACGCATTGTGCTGCTGCTTATCCGGAATAACACCAAAGATCAGAAATAGAACCAACCAAATCTACTTATCAAGGGCCTGATCTAATGGAGACACATTTACTCCGGTGGGCTTTGACTCAGGCCCTAAGAGACATAATACGTGTGCAGAAAAGTGGCTGAACATCCATCCTCTGCAGTGGAGTTTGACCACTTCCACCAGAATCTGTCCGCAACATGCAATGCACAAGTGCTAGTGGTTTTGACATCAATGCAGGAGTTACATTTTTGTGTGTCATCTAGCAGTGTCTTTATCCTTATGGGTCTCTATATATATTTTATTAAGACCCAAGCTTGTACCTGTTGAAGGCAATGGCAAAACTCCCATTTGATTTCAATGGGAATCGAATCTGCTCTATTAAGAGGGGCAAGTGCTTTCCCTCTCTCTCCCTCCC
>NC_048299.1:145094928-145142725 GCF_013100865.1 Trachemys scripta elegans
GGAGTCTTGTTGTCCTTCCTAGTGACCTCCAGTGGCAACCCCCCTCCTTGTACGGGGAGCTCCTGCCACTTCCCCCTCAGTGCCCCTGACAGCTGTTCCACCTCCAATCCACAGCTCAAGTTCTCAGACCCCACTCCTCCAGCCCCACCCAGGTTGGGTAGGGAGGGGACTGTAGCGGGGGGGCAGAAGGGATTCTGGCAGCAGTGAAGTGGGATGTGGGGAGGTTGAGACCTTTCCCCAAGTCACCCCAGCCACTAATGCTGAAGCCTCAGGATGGCAGCCCTGGTGAATGGGACGGATCGGCAGCCCCTGCTAACTGAATCCTCATGTTCTCTCCTGTATTACTTGGGTGAAATTCTGATCTCATTTCCAGCTCTTTGAGTAGCGTTAGAATTTAGCGTCTTGCATTTAGCTATGTTTTGTGCAATTCTGTGATCATCACAGAACATGAAAGCAACAAAACTAAGAAATGTTTTGTTCATTAAAGAGGCTACAAATGAAAACTCCTCTCCCTTAATACATCATGGATTTGGCCCATTCCCCCTCCTGTTTCCTCCATGTAAAGAGACAATGTGGATTCTCTACAATCCAATCCACGCAGGGCAGCATCTCTCTCGTTTTTAAATCCCATGCCTCATCTAAGGGGGGGAAACATCAATCTACTACACAGGTGCAGCAATTATGCCTGAGTCAGCATCAGTTGATGACTTCGGTTTTACCCCCTGGACATGGTGTGCATAATGGAACATTGATTTATGGAATAAAGGTGAAGAAATCAATTGGAAGCAGCCAAGCAGCTGACAAACAGAATGCTCTGCAGGGTGGGGACAAAGCAGGATGAGCAGTGAAGTGTAAGAGACGGAGAGTGAATTCTTTCTCTCTATATTTTCCAATGACTCACTTCAGTTTCATGCTGAATTCAGCTAACTTGCATTTACAAATCTTCTGTCCTTGAAAACCAGAAATGGATTCGAAGC
This sequence comes from Trachemys scripta elegans, assembly GCF_013100865.1. NCBI lineage: Eukaryota > Metazoa > Chordata > Testudines > Emydidae > Trachemys > Trachemys scripta. Next base: position 145,095,906 of record NC_048299.1, read on the forward strand.
GCTGCTCCTGCACTTTCCTTGGCCGTCAGATCCCGCACCTCCCTTCCCCCAACACAGAAGATAACACCTTTAAAAAAAAAAAAAAAAGTTCTGGCTGCTTTTGGAGCTGGATCTACTCTGACTCGCACCAGCATGAACTGGGCATTACTGCACTGAAATCAATGGAGTTATATCCGTGTAAAAGTCAGTCTGAGTTCAGAATTGGGCCTCTTTTGTGCCGGGTGCCCCACCAGCAACAGACCTGTGCTTGTATACCTGCCCTGCTGTCCCACCACTCTGCTGCTCTGCACTAGCAGAGAACTAGTAAATGTCAGTAAATCTTACAAAACAGAGTAAGAAGACCGGTCCTGACAGCTGTGTATGTTCTGGTGTTATCTGCATCAGCAGGCAGAGCAGCCAATCAGCACGGCACATGCAAAAACAAAACAACTTCAGGATTGACCCTCATTTACATCTGTATAACCCTGTTGGATCTGGAGGTCTCTTTAAAGCAGAGATGGGCTGAAACCACACTATTTCAATCATGAGCTCAAACTAACCCAAACTGCAAGGACTTAGACCTAGGATTTTGGTTCGGCCCAGTGTGAAGAGAGCGGTCATTTAAAGAATTCCAATGCGGGTTTGGCTTTTAAATTTATCCCAGTCTAATGCAAAGCCTGTTTCACTCTGGGTCTCATTCTGTTCTCACAGCAGATAGCCCAGTCTGCATTGAAGTAACCGCCGCTGAAAGAGAAGTTGATCCTAAATGCATAGGTCTACATTTTAAGTAGGGTGACCAGATGTCCCGATTTTATAGGGACAGTCCCGATTTGTGGGTCTTTTTCTTATATAGGCTCCTATTACCCCCTCTCCCCCCCAGTCCCTGTCCCGATTTTTCACATTTGCTGTCTGGTCACCCTAATTTTAAGTGACTGCTTGTTTTGATTGCCTGTTTTTGGATTGCCAACACAAGCCACCTTTTAAAAGGGCCTGATTTTTCGGAGGTGCTGTGCCCTGCCTGTGGGCAGTTCCTGCAATTGCAGTTGTAGGTGGAGACGCCATTAAAGCGGTTCAAGTTGAGCACTGAAAATCACTAGCCGTTTGGAAATCTTGGGCCATAAAGATGACAGGTCGGTGATTTGTTGGGGGAAGGGCCTAAAGCTAGAGTCATATCCCCTCTTCTTGGTCCTCCCTTTCCCATTCCCATCCCCAAGGATGGGGAAAAAAAACCTATATGTTCGCTTGCCCTATACGTTTGCATTTTTCCACTCCCCACTTTTGTCAGGGCTCTGCCTGGTCACTTGCTGACTCTAGTCGCCTTCACTCTTTCCCTGCGTGAGCCCCCAGCTCTGAGACAGTGGTGGTGTCCCACCGGCATCCCTTCCAGTGATCACTGACAGCTTTGCCTACACCTGCCCTGTTCTTCCCCCACACCCCACCCCTCCTTTGTATCCTTCACCCTTTCTGGCGATTGTTGCAAGCAGCTGCATCCTCTGCCCACCCCATGGGGCCACCTTGCCTAGGCACCCCCCTTCCCCTGTCAATCCTGGGGCTACACACACATTGATTCGGTGGCAGGTCCCAGCTGCAGCCAGCACTTGCTGATCAAGCGAATCTCAGGCAAGGACAGAGGCAAGTGCCTCCCTTTCAGCCCCCCGCGCGCTTCGCTCCCTCCTCCCTGCCATGCAGATTTGCAGTTGTCTGGGCGTTGTAATTTCCAGGAGCAGGAGGAAGAGGATTGGTGTTTGCGGGGCTATAAAAGGGGAGAGCCAGGCGCATTGTCCTCCCCCACTTTCTGTGCATCACCCACCCAGCATCGTCCCTTCCCTGCCTGCAGCTCCCTCGCAGCCTCACCATGAGCTACACCAGCGACCTGCTCTACCCACCCTCCTCCTATAAGAAGATCTTCGGGGAAACTTCTCGCCTCTCCAGCAGGGTCTACAGCAGCCCGGCACCTCCCCGGGCTGCCGGCTACCGCGCCCACCATGCCAGGGACTCCTATCCTTCCTCATATCGCAAGCTGGCCGGGCCCAGCTCCGCGAACCACCTGGAGCTGCTCTCCCAGTCCAGCGCGGTGAGCAACGAGCTGAAAATCGTGCGCACCAACGAGAAGGAGCAGCTGCAAGGGCTCAACGACCGCTTCGTGACCTACATCGAGAAGGTGCACCAGCTGGAGCAGCACAACCGGCTGCTGGAGGCCGAGGTCTCCCTGCTGCGCCAGCGCCAGGCGGAGCCCTCCCGCCTGCAGCAGCTCTACGAGCAGGAGATCCGCGAGCTGCGCTCCAAGGTGGAGGAGCTGCGCCACGAGCGGGACGAGGCGCAGCTGGAGAGCCAGCAGCTGGCGCAGGGGTTGCAGCGCCTGCAGGAGCAGTGCCAGGAGGAGGCGCGCCGGCGGGAGGAAGCCGAGCTGGCCCTGCGCGAGTACAGGAAGGACGTGGACCACGCCACCCTGGCCCGGCTGGAGCTGGAGAAGAAGGTGGAGTCGCTGCTGGACGAGATCGCCTTCCTCCGGAAGGTGCACGAGGAGGAGGTGGCGGAGCTGCAAGCCTCGCTGCAGGATGCGCAGGTACCAGCGCCCTGCCCAGCCCTGCGGTGCTCACCTGCCCTTCCCCAGCATCCCCCGGCCCTGACCGGCCCGCCCTGCGCTCCCCATGTCCCTGTTCAGCCCTGCGCTCCGGCTCCCCATCTGCCCCTGCCCAGCCCTGCACGCCCTTGCCACCTGCCCCTGTCCAGCGCTGGGCTCCCAGTTCTGTATCCCCCTGACAAACGCTGCGCTCCCCTCCCCGCCTGCCCCTGGGCTCCCATCCCCTCCAGCCCTCTCAGCCCTGTACTCCCCTACGCACCTGCCCCCCGCAGCCCCAGCCCTGCTCTCTCTTCCCCTCCCCTGTCCCTGCCCAGCCCCAGCCCTGCACACTCCCTGTTCTGTATCTACCCAACCGACTAACCCTGCTGCACGGCTCTCCCCACCTGTCCCTGCCCAGCACAGTGCTCCCCTTTCTGCATCCTGCCTTCCCAGTGCTCCCCTCCTGGCAAGATGCCCAACAGCAACCTCCCCAGGATGGCACATAACACCCCCAAGGGCTCGGTGTTCACCTCCAGGATTCAACCACCCAGCAATCCCGTTCCACCGCCCACATCCCCAGGTGCCCAGCGCGCTTCTCCCCCCCACATGCCACGTGGATGGGGTGTGCCTTCACTTACCCCCAATATCCATCTCCTCCTAAGGAGCAACAGAGAGTCCTGTGGCACCTTTAAGACTAACAGATGTATTGGAGCATAAGCTTTTGTGGGTGAATGCCACCCACGAAAGCTTATGCTCCAATACATCTGTTAGTCTTAAAGGTGCCACAGGACCCTCTGTTGCTTTTTACAGATCCAGACTAACATGGCTACCCCTCTGATACTCCTAAGGAGTATTACACACACACAAACCCCTCCTCTTGTGTGCTGGATAAAGTGTGTGCTACACGCCCGCACCCCTCCGTCTCTATGCTGGATAAAGTGTGTGCTATACACACATACGCACCCTTCCTGTGTGCTGGATGAGGTGTGTTATATGCACTGATTACCCCTCTTCTGTATGTGCTAGATGGATCGGGTGTGGCATACATGCACAATACTGCCCTCCTCCTCTATGCTGTGCATTAGAGCACAGCCCTCACCCCCACCCCATGATTTTATACTTCCATAGGCTGAGCATATAGAGAGTGTTACATACCCTCCCCCTATTCTCTTCCTCTTGCATATGCTGAATGGATAGATACTAGATCCGTTGCACTGGGCACAAAGCTATTGCAGCCAGTGGGTCATTGGAAGGTTATCTTTGTTAAGGTAGACATTTGACTGGCTCACCTCATGGTGTTGGATGCCTGCACACAATGCCTTTGCATCCTGCAGCTATGACCCCTATCCTCCTTCCCTATATTGAATGGGTAATAGGGTACTTGCATATTCTGCTTTTTTGATTACATTGTATTCGGCATAAAGTCGTCTGGAAGGTTAAATCAGCGCCACGTCTTCTTTTGCGTTGAGTATTGGATTGGCTCACATTGGACTGTTGGAAGTGTGATTCAGTTCCTTGAATACCCCAGCAAACTGTACCTTGGTTACATTGTTACTAAGCCCTGCTGGGAAGATAGCATCCTGCTATACTGCAGTGCCATTGGTACAATAGGTACCTAGCGCCCACCCTGCAGAGCGCACACAATGACAATCTATTGTGCCTGAGCCACGTGCTAGTGGAATGAAAAGACCGAAGTTTAGAAAAGAAGGAAAGCTCAGTCCTGGCTTCCTTCATCAGTCTGGGTTTCAAGTGACGTTGCGGGACTATTTCTGTACATGTTGGGAGGAAAAAATGAAGCATGCTTAATGCAAAAAGTAGCTAACCCACGTTAATTCTTTGGATGTACATGAGAATAGCGGTTATCCTAATGAGCTTGTTATGCGTAGGTTTCATGGGCAGCTCAGTGACAACTCTTTTGTCATGTGGGTTTCGTTAATGTCCACTTTCGCAAGGTGGTGTCAGACAAATGTTAAACTGCATGTAAAGGTATTAAAACACCAGATCCGTAAGGACAAACCCAGAGCAGCTTAGTGAAGCAGCTTTACAGCTGCAGTTGCATTATTGATGGAAACGGATGAATCTCCTGAGCATTGAAATCAATAGCTGGTGCAGAGGTATTGTAATGCAGCCTGGATTATCCAGATGGAATCATAGAAACATAGGGCTGGAAGGGAATTGAGAGGTCATCAAGTCCAGCCCCCTGCGCTGAGGCAGAGTCAAATAAACGGAGACTGCCCATGAGAGGTGTTTGTCCAGCCTGTCCTTAAAACCTCCAATGACGGGGATTCCACAACCTTCCAGAGCTTAACACCCTTAGGCTAGGTCTACACTACCCACCTGAATCGGCGGGTAGAAATCGACCTCGCGGGGATCGATTTATCGCGTCCCGATGGGACGCGACAATCGATCCCCGAATCGGCGCTCTTACTCCACCAGCGGAGGTGGGAGTAAGTGCCGTCGACGGGAAGCCGCAGAAGTCGATTTTGCCGCCGTCCTCACAGCGGGGTAAGTCGGCTGCGATACGTCGAATTCAGCTACGCTATTCACGTAGCTGAATTTGCGTATTTTAAATCGACTCCCCGCTGTAGTGTAGATGTACCCTTAGAGTTAGAAAGTGTTTCCTACTATCTACCCTCAATCTCCCTTGCTGCAGATTAAGCCGATTATGTCTTTTCTTGCCTTGCACACGGAGAACAATTGATCACCATGCTCTTTATAACACTTCTTACCTATTCGAAGACTGTTGTCAGGTCCCCCCTCCTTCTTCTTTTCTCAAGACTAAACATGCCCAGGTTTTTTAACCTTTCCTTGTAGATCAGGTTTTCTAAACTTATTATCATTTGTGTTGCTTTCCTCTGGACTCTCTCCAATTTATCCGCATCTTTCCAAAAGTGTGGCACCCAGCTGAGGCCTCACCAGTGCCGAGAGGAACAGGACAATTACCTTATGTGTGACGCTCCTGTTAACTGCATCACACCATTGTCTCATGTTCAATTTGTGATCCACTACAACCCCTGGACCTTTTCCAGCAGTACAGCCACCAAGCAGTTATTCCCCATTTTGTAGCTGTGTGTTTGATTTTTTTTTTCCCTTGCTAAGTGTAGTTCTTTACACTTTTCTTTCCTGAATTTCATCTTGTTGATTTCAGACCAATTCTCCAATTTGTCAAGGTCACTTTGAATTTTAATCCTGTCTTCCAAAGTGTTTGCAACCCCTCCCAGCTTGGTGTCATCTGCAAGTTTTATAAGCGTACTTTCCACTCCATTGTGCAAATCATTAATAAAAATATTAAATAGTTTCAGACCCAGGACTGACCCCTGCTGGACCCCAGTAGATACACCCTCCCAGTCTGACAGTGAACCATTGATAACTATTCTTTGAGCACGGTCTTTCAACCAGTTGTGCACCCACCTTCTAGTAATTCCATCTAGACTACATTTTGCTTATGAGAATGTCATGTGGGACAGTTCAAAAGCCTTACTAAAATCAAGATCTATCACATCTACTCCTTCCCCCCATCTGCTGGGCCAGTAACCCTGTCAAAGAAGGAAATTAGGTTGGTTTGGCATGATTTGTTCTTGACAAATCTATGCTGGCTAGTCCTTATAACCCCATTATCCTCTAGGTGATCACAAATTGATTGTTCAATAATTTATTTGTTCTGGCATCTTTCCAGGTATTAAAGTAAGGCTGACTGGTCTATAATTCCCAGGGTGCTCTTTGTTGCCATTCTTAAAAACAGATACTATGTTTGCCCATCTCCAGTACTCTGGGACCTCACCCATCCACCATGGATTTCCCCTGAGATGTCACGAGGGACGCAGAATACTTTCAGATGACCAAAGCTTTGGTTAATGAAGGGAATTTTCATTTAACTTATGAAGAGGAAGGTTGCTTTTATGGCTAAAGCACTGGATTGGGATTTGAGATGAGCTCTGCTACAGATTTTTTGTGTGACTTTGCCAAGTCGCTTAGTCTGACCCTGACCCAGTTTCCTGTCTGTAATATCAGGACAGTACTCTCCCATTCTTTGTCTCTCTCGATCATAAACTGTTAGGGGTGAGTAGGGACTGTATCAATCTTTGTAGGTACAACACTTGGCACATTGGGGCACGTAGATATAATTGTGATAATACCACAAATAGATTTTTTTTTTGGTGAGGCAGAGAAGGGTACAGCTCTGGGTATAACAGGGAAATTTGACTATGGCTGCAATAATCAAAGTTGCGCTGTATTCTCAGAGTGCATTAAGCCTAGAAATATGAATCTTCTTCCGCTTTGTTCTCTCTTTCTTGCTTGTTTTGCTTGTTCCTCTGACAGCAGCTTTCAGTCCCTCCTTAACTATGCTACTTGCAGCAAATCTATATGTTTTAGTGCTTTGCTAGATTGGAGCCAGGGTGCTCTGCACCTTACAGGGTCAAGCCAGCATAGTGAGACCACTTCAGCCTTGGAGTTGCATCGGCTTACACTACAGCTGACTTTGACCCAGTACATTCCTGAATACATGAATATCTGAACTTCTCTTAGGCAAGGAGCTGAAGCCCATTTCATTCAAAGGAGGACTTTCCCCTGCATTAAAGGTTTGATTTCACTTATGACCCCCCTGTGTAATGAGGTATTAATGATACCAGCAAATGCTTTTTTTTTTTTTATTGCATATTTGCTATAATGTCCTTTGTTTGCAAGGTTAAACTCCACTTCTGGAATGCCATTCATTTCTAATCATAGAATCATAGAATATCCGGGTTGGAAGGGACCTCGGGAGGTATCTAGTCCAACCCCCTGCTCACAGCAGGACCAATCCCCAATACATAACTTATCTTCATATATAGGACTAAATCCATTGCTAGAGTTGTACCTGCATATTCCATATTCTGGGTCCATGTTCCTCAGTGAGGAACTCCACTGGTTGTATTAGAATAAATATGTGAACATAAGAACGGCCGTACCGGGTCAGACTAAAGGTCCATCTAGCCCAGTATCCTGTCTACCGACAGTGGCCAATGCCAGGTGCCCCAGAGGGAGTGAACCTAACAGGTAATGATCAAGTGATCTCTCTCTCCTGCCATCTATCTCCGTCCTCTGACAAACAGAGGCTAAGGACACCATTCCTTACCCATCCTGGCTAATAGCCATTAATGGACTTAACCACCATGAATTTATCCAGTTCTCTTTTAAACACTGTTATAGTCCTAGCCTCCACAACCTCCTCAGGCAAGGAGTTCCACAAGTTGACTGTGCGCTGCATGAAGAAAAACTTCCTTGTATTTGTTTTAAACCTGCTGCCTATTAATTTCATTTGGTGACCCCTACTTCTTGTATTATGGGAATAAGTAAATAACTTTTCCTTATCCCCTTTCTCCACATCACTCAAGATTTTATATACCTCTATCATATCCCCCCTTAGTCTCCTCTTTTCCAAGCTGAAGAGTCCTAGCCTCTTTAATCTCTCCTCATATGGGATCCGTTCCAAACCCCTAATCGTTTTAGTTGCCCTTTTCTGAACCTTTTCTAGTGCCAGTATATCTTTTTTTAGATATGTGCAGGCATCTGATGAGCAAACCCTAAAATGAGCTCTTTATATCATGGCCACAATCCACCATCTGTATGGAAATTCACTGACAGACCAATAACTTTCTGGCTTTCCTAATATTTTGCATCATAAGGCCAGGTTGTGGGAAACTCTTTCAGTGTGTAAAATCTGTAATTGGCAGAGTTACAAAGAATGCAGCAGGCCCTGGGGGTTGGATTGAGAAGGCAATGCATTCTGGTTGCCCACAATGCTGTCATTTCTCTCCATGAAATGGGGGAGCAATAAACCAGGTATATGTCCACGTTTAGATTCAGATTGAACTGTGGCGGAAGGCCAGCACTGTACAGAATTCTACAGAAACACTGGACAACTTAAATAAATGAGTCATTTCACTCCTGGGTGGTGTTATGGTAGCAATTCAGCAACACTTACCAGAGCTGTGTGTAGGATCAAAAAGGACTTGCTAACTGATCCTGAACAACTCGCATATCTAAAATTAATGCTGTACCTGTCAGTCTTTGCTCCTCTGATGCATTTCTTTGAACCCAGGTTAATTTGCTGTGTTAACCTAGTAATTGTTGAGATACTGACTTTTAACATGAGTCAATATCTATCTAGCTATCTATCCCCAGCCACCCCCCCCCCCCATCTATCTATCTCCATACACACCCTCTCTTTCACTGTCTACTCACAAATACATGTAGAGAGAATGTCTGTCTAATACAGCTATCTATCTATACCTATCCACCCATGTGTCCTTTGCCTATATGGTCTTTCTGCCTACATATTTACTCACCGTGGCTATAGACAGGGGGCACGGTGGATGGTCAGCTGGTGTAAACTGACATCGCTCCACTGACTTCAGAGGAGCTATGCAGATTTACACCAGCTAAGGATCTGGTCCATATAATGTGTATTTTATAGCTATACCATATCCCGCATGTGGAGGCGGGGGTCCTGCAGTGTTCCCCCGGCTATGCGACATTCTGTCATGCACCGGTGACTGCCCGCTTCCTGTCCACCAATCCACTTTGTTAGGACTTATTCCTGCCCCAAATATCTGAATAATTTGGCTAGCTGCTGGGGAAACCCCACAGGGGCAAGCAACATCTCCCCCTGCCTTCAGGCCATCCCGTGACGGCAGAGGAGCTCCAGGACCATGCATAACTGTGGAGAGAAGAGCCGTGTAGCACTAAATCCCCTGACTTCATTTCTACCTTGTCCTTAATTCAAAGAGCCTCTGTATTGGGACCGCATGGTGCTGGGCTCCACCGCTCCGTATGGGAACCATTTGTCCTCCGGCTTGCTTCGTGCAGAGGAAACACAGCTGTTCCCCTGTGTCCTGAGCGCTCCGGCTCTGCATGGGGGACAAGGGGCAGGATCTGGGCCATCATTCAGGCCATGCAGCCTAGGATGTTGGGAAACAGCCCTGAGCAGCTTCAGTGTCTTTGTATTCCTATCCGTTTCCCCGTGCTTCATGCTGTCTGTGTGTGGGGCGGGGTCCCTTCCTTCTGTGCCCTCTCCAGGTCTCAGTGGAGGTGGACGTGAGCAAGCCTGACCTCACGGCCGCTTTGAAGGAGATCCGCATGCAGTACGAGGTCCTTTCCGCCCGGAACCAGCAGTCCGCCGAAGAGTGGTACAAATCCAAATTTGCCAACTTCACCGAGGAGGCGGCTCGCAGCAGTGACAGCATCCGCCAGGCCAAGGAGGAGATCACAGAGTACCGGCGCCAGCTGCAGGCCCGCAACATCGAGGTCGAGGCTCTGAGGAATGCCAACGAGTCCCTGGAGAGGCAGCTGCAGGAAGCGGAGGAGAGGAGCAATGGGGAGATCCATAATCTGCAGGTAGAATCATAGAATATCAGGGTTGGAAGGGCCCTCAGGAGGTCATCTAGTCCAACCCCCCGCTCAAAGCAGGACCAATCCCTAAATGGCCCCCTCAATGATTGCACTCACAATCCTGGGTTTAGAACGCCAATGCTCAAACCACTGTGCTATCCAATAGACATCGGCTTCTTATTTGTTTCCAACTCAAGAGCTCACTTGCAGCCCTAGGAATCAGAGACTCAAGTGGCAAAATGCCAGATATGCATCTAGCAAAGATTATCCTGGGCTTTTGTCTTTCCTGATAGCTTGTGGAGGCCACGCTTTTGGGCACGTTTGCACTGGGAAGAAGACGGTCCTTACACAGAGATGGGATGTACTTAGCAAACCTTGCCCTGAATGGGAGGGGGAGAGACTATGATAGTAACATTTCTATAATATCTCCCGCCTGTGATCTTCAAACACTTTGAAAACATACATTCACTACCCCACCCTCCAGCCCCGGGTGAGGTAGATTGTAAGTATTATTAGCCCCATGTCTCAGCTTGGGAAACTGAGGCACAAAGCATTCATTGATCTTTGGGGACCTCTGTTTTTTGGGTGTCTACTGAGGGGCTGATTTCCAGAGGTGCTCGAATTCCAATTGCACCTCCCAAATTGTTAGATCTAAAATTTCAAAGAAGTCCAAGTGACTTGCCCAAGATCAGGCTATGAGCCAACAATAGAACCCAGGAGTCCGGGCTTCTAGTCTCCTGATTTGACTATTAGATTAGATAGAAAAAATAATAATCACATGAACTCCTTTGAGGAACAGAGCTCATTGCTAGAACAGCAGACGTCTGATATGCTGGGGAAGGGACCAGCCCAAACGAATGTTTGATCGTATTAGTAAATGTATAGGATCGCTACTGAGATTTGGGATATGCACTGTATAAACACATAATAAGACAATCCCTGCCCTGCAGAGACTGCAGTTGAAATAAACAAGGCAGAGGTGGGAGGGAAAGAGAGGTGAAATGACTTGCTCTGCTCAAACAGCAAGTCAGTGGCATAGCCAGGAACAGAAAACCCAGTCCAGTCTGGGTCCCAGTCCAGCACTCTAATCCACTGGACCACACTGATATCTCCTCCTGAGATCAGTTTGAACAACACATCTGGAAGGAGGGGCACTAAAAGCAAATGAGAGGGACCTACTGACATGATCAAAATGTTCTTCCTTCTACTTCTTTTTCTGCAGGAGACTATTAACCAGCTTGAAAATGCTCTAAGGACGACCAAGGGAGAGATGGCTCGTCACCTCCGAGAGTACCAAGACCTGCTGAATGTGAAGATGGCCCTGGATATTGAAATAGCTGCATACAGGTAAAACGGTATCAATAGGCCTTCTTCCCCTCTGGCTTTGGGGATGCTTGATGCTGGCGGTCACACCTCTCCGTTTGCGTAGAAAGAAACAAATACCCAGAAACATTATACCCCTGGATATTCCGTAAGATTGTGTAGCAATCCAGCTGCGCAGTTCTGTAACGAGAATAATGAGAAAAATTGCAGCAGATGCCCAGGTTCGGCTCAGGGTTAGAACTGGTCAAAAGCCCCCACCCCCCCATTGCTCCTATTTTTACTCCTGACCTCCTCATACGCAAACGCATTTTAAAGTTTCCAGAGATTAATAGATTCTAAGGCCAGACCACTGTGATCATCTAGTCTCACCTCCTGCATAACACAGGGTAGAGAAGGTCCCCCCAAAAGAATTCCTTGAGCAGAGCCTTTAAAAAAACATCCAAAAAGGAATCCATAGCAATATGCATTAGGAAACCTAGATCAAAATGCTGTACAGCAGCCATCTGTCTGTCTAGGTCTTCAAGCTGGAATTTTCAAATGACCTAAGGGAGTTAGGTGCTTAGATCCCATTTAAATAGGAATATGGTATCCAGCTCCGTTATTCGTCTTCAAAGATCCCTGACATATATCACTGTCATCACCATGTTGCCTGGACACTCATCTCCATGGCCTTACTGATGTCACGTAGTTGTGACGCTCTTGTCAGGGAATCCAGAACCCTAAGCCACCGTGTTACCCCTCTGCCTCGACAAGTGAGAGCTTTGCGGCTGCTAAACTGTGCATCCGCTACCCGATGCTCCAGTGTGTCTGCCTTGCTAACAAGCTCCTCCAGACTCTGCCAGTCCAAACCTGGCCCTGCAGGTAAGAATCAGTGAAGCCCAGGTCCTGAGTTCCTGAGACGTCTCCCTGCAGCGTCCAGTCCTTCTCACGGGACACGCTTAGAAATTATGACGTTTGCTGCTTCCGAAGAGACAGAGCACTCACCAGCCTGTTTGGCTGAGGACTCATGCATCGCTATAACAGCGCTGGGGTGGTTTTGTATAAAACAAGAACAAGTTATGTGATGTGGCCGTGAAAAAAGCTAATGCGGTCTTGGGATGCATCAGGCAAGGTATTTCCAGTAGAGATAAGGAGGTGTTAGTACGGTTATACAAGGCACTGGTGAGACCTCATCTGGAATACCGTGTGCCGTTCTGGTCTCCCATGTTTAAGAAGGATGAATTCAAACTGGAACAGGTACAGAGAAGGGCTACTAGGATGATCCGAGGAATGGAAAACCTGTCTTATAAAAGGAGACTCAAAGAGCTTGGCTTATTTAGCCTAACTAAAAGAAGGCTGAGGGGGGATATGATTGCTCTCTATAAATATATCAGAGGGATAAATACCAGGGAGGGAAAGGAATTATTTAAGTTCAGTACAAATGTGGACACAAGAACAAATGGATATAAACTGGCCATCAGGAAGTTTAGACTTGAAATTGGACGAAGGTTTCTAACCATCAGAGGAGTGAAGTTCTGGAACAGCCTTCCAAAGGGAGCAGTGGGGGCAAAAGACATATCTGGCTTCAAGACTAAGCTTGATAAGTTTATGGAGGGAATGGTATAATGGGATAGTCTACTTTTGGCAATTAATTGGTCTTTGACTATTAGCGGTAAACATGCCCAATGGCCTATGATGGGATGGGATCTGAGTTACTACAGAGAATTCTTTCCTGGGTGTCTGGCTGGTGAGTCTTGCCCACATGCTCAGGGTTTAGCTGATCACCATATTTGGGGTCGGGAAGGAATTTTCCTCCAGGGCAGGTTGGCAGAGGCCCTGGGGGTTTTTCACCTTCCTCTGCAGCAATGGGCACGGGTCACTTGCTGGAGGATTCTCTGCACCTTGAAGTCTTTAAACCATGATTTGAGGACTTCAATGGCTCAGACACAGGTTTGATACAGGAGTGGGTGGGTGAGATTCTGTGGCTTGCGTTGTGCAGGAGGTCAAACTAGATGATCATAATGGTCCCTTCTGACCTTAAAGTCTAAGTTTATTAATAAAGACCACAGATTTAAGTGATATCAGGCAAGAATAAAAGAGAAAAAAGGATTAAACAACACAAAAATAATATGCTTTCTAGTGCCTAAAACTTCATTCTAGGAAGATATATCTTTCTCATTTGTAGCAAATTATCAGCAAGGACCCACCGTTCACAGGCTCAGAGGGTGCTGTACCCTATGTCCCCTTGTGATGGATAACTAAGGATTCTTTCCCCTTCTTTTTGTAGTCCTGTGAACCTTTGAAGTGTATCCATGTAAATTTTTTTCTCCCCTGCTGCTTGTGAAGATGCCAGGCTGTCTCCTTCGTCCTCTGGTCAATCTGTTTCTCTGCTTGACTTAATCACTTGTTTTCCCCTCGATGTAAATGTCTTTTCATTGTCTCTGGCCTCACCTTGCTCAATATGCATTGGGGATGCAGGCAAACAAGCAGCCAAGACAGCATTCCTTTGTCAAGGGCAGACTGCCTCCAAAAGCCTATTTTAAGAACATATTTCCAGCTCGCATCTGTAATGCTATATATGCGACCTGGACACAGACCCCTGCGGTGATATTCATGACCAGCGTGTCGCCAGTTTTTATCTGATTCCTTCCACGACACGGTTTGGCTGGATAGTCTGAGTCACAGGGTTTGGCTGGATAGTTTGTCTGGAGTGTGCCTGTGAAATAGCTCTTCGGGTCTCAGTAGCTGTAGAGGCTGTTCCTTCCTGGGGGCAATGTGCTGATTGATCGCTTGGCTGCTTTCCCATGGGTGGGGGGGAAGTTCCCCGTTGCCACATCTCGATGAAAACTGATCTGGGAAGGATATTTTAGAAAGGAGAAGGCAGGGATCTGAAATCTTGCTCCAGCAAGCAGCTTAATTGCATCTTTCTTGGTGTTTCTCTCTCCCCCACCCCCAGGAAATTACTGGAAGGGGAGGAAACGCGGCTAAGCACCGTCAGCAGCGGGAACACCTTCGGCCTTGGCTACACGTTCTCATCTAGCCCTTTCTCCGGCGCAAAAGCCTTCTCCGCCAGCACGGTCACTGTCAGGAGGGAGGAGAAGCGAGACCTGCAGGAAAGCATCAAGGACCCCAGACTTTCAGAGGAGCCGAAGCCTGCCGAAGAAGATCAGCCCAGAGAAGAAAAGGTCGAAGCCGTCCCAGCCAAGAACTAAACTGGAGTGAAGTCGCTATGCGCCTCCCCAGGGGGAAAAGGAGTCCCTCACAGGCGAGAGATTACATTGTGTTCTAATGTAGCCAATTACAGTAACACTGAGCGGCAGCCTGGTCCAGTGGCTAGTGCTCCGGACTGGGACTCAGAGACCTGGGTTCTAGTCCCAGCTCTGCCACTGGCCTGCTGGGTGATCTTGGGCAAGTCACTTCACCTCCCTGCGCCTCAGTTTCCTCTCTCACCTTGTCTGTAGATTGTAAGCTTCTCTGGGCAGGGACTGTCTCTGGCTATGTGTTTGTACAGCGCCTAGCACAATGGGGCCTTGATCTCCGTTGGAACCTTTGGTGCTACTATCATAATGCTTGTAGAACAAAGGTATGTATGTGTGTCCCCTGCCCTCTCCAGGCTCGACTTCCAGGCCCTCATCCTGTTCACACTGCACCTGGTGGTAAAACATTCCAGTGACTTCAGCGGGGTCAGAATTGGGCCCCTACATAACAGTGTCCAGGGCTTCAGAGCCCTGACCCCTCCCTCCCACACCATGCAGTGCACCGTTAGCTGCTCCAACCCCTGTTCTCTCCGTTGCGGTTTATAGAGTAGGCTCAGTTGAATGGGAGGTTGGCTGGTGCAGAACCAAACCTTGGTCCCTGTTGAAGTAAATATTGACACTCCCATAGATTCTAGAAGACCATTTTATTGGCCCAAAGCCTGGCAAACTTGGTCTAGTTGTCTGAAAGGATTGGGAACCAAAGCCACTAAATACCATATGGAAACCAAGTGAGAATGAGGGTGTAAATGGTTTTTTTTGAAAGGCCCCTAGACACACCTATTATTGGACAATAGCTAGAGCAGTGTTTCCCAAACTGCGGGTCACCGCCCCGAATGGGGATGGGCCATCAGCAGATGGTGTCACGGCGATCCCTAGGGTTCAGAGGACACCATTTTGCTCTGCACAGCGTGACCTTGCATGTATGGTGCGTGCAAAGTCACAATGCCTGGAGGGCGCCATTTTGCTCTACAAAATGGCTACCTCTGCACAGTGAGCCCTCGCATGCACTATATGGATGAGGTCATGCGGTGCAGAGGATGCTATTTGGCTCTTCAAAATGGCATCCTCCATGCTGTCTGGGGTCCTGGGAGAAAATAAGTCATTAAAATGGGTCGTGCCAGCAAAAAAGTTTGAGAACCCCCGATCTAGAGCATGTTCATAGATGGTCAGCCAGTTTCTTCCATTCCCCCTTTCCCTGGTCTTTGTTGGGAGTTATCTCAGCATCTCCCTCCTCATGAGACTCCTTCCACTCTTACACCCTGCTCTGCCTTTCCTGGGTTGTCTTAGCTATACCAGCAAACCCTTTCTAATGTAGATAAGGCCATGCACGACAAGAGGAGAGACAGACAAGCTCTGGTTTAGGGCCAGATTCTGATGCATTTACTCACACTGAATAGCACCTTACTCCATAAGCAGTCTCATTGGGGTACTAGAAAGGGTCTCAATGTAAATAAGGGTACTAAGAATCTGGCCCTTCGAGACGAATTTTCACAAGAGCACACTTGGCGTGTTTGGTGTGGAGCATTTCTACCAATCTGGCCCGGATTTGGGAATTTTCAAATTTAGCCCTTCTTGATTAATAGTGGATTCATAGCTCTTCTTTAAAAAACAGGATTTGGGGCGTGTAGGGCAGATTGCATCAGTAATATTTTCTGGGAACGGCAATCTGAAGACGTGTAACATCCAAAATGATGAAGATGTGGAAATTCAGGTGCTATAATTATGATGCAGAGAGACCGTCTGTAAATACAGTCTGATATCCTTCAGTTAACATCCATATGTTATTTGTCTGTCTCTCTTCCAATCCACGAATGTACCCGGGGGAGGGGGGGAGAGAATTGTATCATGAAAGTGAATGTTCTGTAGAAAGAATTAGCTTGATAGTCTGAATGTAGAGCAGACAGCGATTGGTCGCTGGGGACATTAGTGTTCTGTTAGAGGGCTTGAGGTAGGCTTAAAACTTTAGTCTAGAGCTGGTCAAAATGGTTCGAATTTCAAAACTTTGACAATTTCAGAATTTGACATTGGAAGGGGGGAAAAATTGGGGAGAAACTTTCTCCCCATTTTTCAAACAGCTGGAGATCTGGTCAAAATGTTGAATTTCAGAACAGAAAACGAGAGAAAAATATTTCACCCAGATCTTTTGTGAATGATTTGACCACGTCAACTTTAGACTGTTACTGAATGCAGATCCATGGCCTAATCTAGAATGTGTATGTATAGTGGAATGTAGACTGATCATAAGACAATGGTTATTGCAAGTGCTCTTTCTTTAATCGATAAGACATTTTGGATCGAGGTCTCATTTTTGCATGAAACTACCTTTCAGATAATTTAAATGTGACTTTCCTCTTTTTCCATTAAAATATTCTTCGTTTATTTGGAAGGCAAATGAATAGAAAACCGAGCCCCCAATAAACAGTATGTTGGTGTCTGAACAAAAATGTTGTTTGCAGCTTGTAAACTCATCTGCCTGGCATCCTAGGCCCGATCCTCAGCATGTATCTCCATCAATGTCTGTGAAGCTACGTTGATTTCCCCCAGCTGAGGATCTGCCCCTGTATTTCTAAGACTCATTTGTTTAACACATGTGCCATACTCTAGTCCAGGGACCAGGATTTGGTTGTTGGCTTCAGCATTTTTAGTTCTCTATGTGCTTTGGTTTTGTCCGTTTCTTTCCCCCATTGGAAATACTGGGCCAGATCTTCAGTGGATGTAAATCGGCATAACTCTGCTGAAGTCAGTGGAAACACACTGATTTACACCAGCTCAATATCTGGCTCTGTATTTAAAGCCCATTGCAAAATGCCTGTAGGGGGTGCAGTTCAGACAGCGAGTGCAAGGCCTATGCACCGGTTAAGCCTTCAGAATTGGACAGATTCTTTACAAAGGGGTGAGTTTCACCCCTAGGCAACAGTTGTGACAACAGAGTTGGGGTGGGAGGGAACAGTATTCAAACAACAGAATGAACACAGTCGGAATCTATATATTGTAACAGAGGGTACTCACTTGCACCAGCCAAGCTTTTTTTTTTGCGGTGTGGGGGCTCTCTTTTCCATAATACAGATCACAGGCTGCGGTGTAGTTAGAAGAGCATGTTTTGCTCTTGTTTTTAATTGAATCACGTGGGGTTGGAGCGGGGGACGGGATATAATTTTAAATCACAGAGAGTCGGGTGGACAACAGATTCATGAATTCAAACTAGTTATTTTAACCCCCCAAAATAATTCGAGAGGTTCTGAAAACTTCTAGTTCCCCCGGGGCTGCCTTTCCCTAGGTGCTTGTGCCGCTTTGTTCTTTAAACTAGAGACGATGATCGCATAATGAACTCGTACCGCGTAGAACTGCCTGGGCACCCAGCAGCAGGCTCCTAGGTTGAAAGGCCTAGTAAATAGCCTCCTCTGAAATCTCCAATGGCTGGATCCAACTCCTCTGCAAAGTTTAATGCTCGGGGGCACATCCAATTCTGAGTTAATGGAAAGACTTCCAGGGGCAGATCTTCAGCTGGTGACAATGGTCCTAGTGCTATTTGGGAGGCAGTGTGGCCTAGGAGATAGAGCACTGCACTGCAACTCGGAAGACCTGGCTTCTATTCCCCGTTCTGCAGTTGTACCTGTACAAAACCGTGTGGGTAGCCCAAGCTTTACTCAGGCCGAGTATTACTTAGAACCCTAAGTCTCAGCACCGTGTCTCAGAATACAAAGCCAGGGGCATAGGCCCTCTATTAAATTTGCCACTGTTGGCTCTCTGCTGTCAGCTCTTCTTCCAAGACTGCTCAAAGGCCCACTTTGTGTGTCATTTCCCCCACTTGTAGAAATGGGAATACTGATTTTGTTATTGTTTTGCCCATCTTGGGGAAAGTGCTTTGAGATTGTCAGGTGAAAAGGACTTTTGGTGGAAGTTTGACTGTTGCTACAATGGAACTTAATATGTTGCCGACACATTACAAGGGCTTGAGCCTTGCACTGTGATGCACCGTGAGTGGAATTTCAGTATATCTGATCCAACTGTATTTCTCTCCCCATAAAACCTCTACTCCATCATTTACCGCTGCCAGTCACACAAAGCCTTTGTCTAGATGTGTCCTAGGTATGAATAACGGCAATAGCCTTTCCTTGACCTCTTTATTAGTATAAGTGACTATTAACTGTATTAGATTAAAAACACAGGCTACATGAATAAAAACTCCCTTCCATGGAGAGTTTACTTCCAATAACAGTCAAGGCACTGGGACTTCCTGGGAACTAACAGAGTAAGCCAGTGGCTCATTAATCCGCAGGAGGTTATTGCTAATATAATCAGAGCATGGGGAAAAAAATCATATGGATTTCTTAGTGGGTGAAGCAGTTTGCTAGGTGTATTCAGGGCCTTTCTAAAGAGTTAATGCTCTTTACAGTTCATTGTCCAGTCTGATCAATTGAATCATCTCCCAGTAATCAGTTAAATTAACAATTTCCAGTAGCAGCTATCTTTGGGGGGTATTTATTGTTTCCTGTGGAACTCAATAAAAAGGATGCGGAACTTTCTGTTAATTAGGTCACTGATTAATTTCATCCTCTGTTTTAGTGGATTAAAAGCCTCAGGTACCAAACCATTTCTATTAAAAACGATATGATTTCTACCCTGTATACGGGTTGATTTTGATAGCTCTAGGCAGTTAGCAATGGGTAATGCTATATATAGAAAGTTGCTGTTAGGGGTTTGGAACAGGTCCCATATGAGGAGAGATTAAAGAGGCTAGGACTTTTCAGCTTGGAAAAGAGGAAACTAAGGGGGGATATGACAGGTATATAAAATCATGAGAGGTGTGGAGAAAGTGAATAAGGAAAAGTTATTTACTGTTCCCATAATATAAGAACTAGAGGCCACCAAATGAAATTAATGGGCAGCAGGTTTAAAACACATAAAAGGAAGTTCTTCACACAGCGCACAGTCAACCTGTGGAACTCCTTGCCTGAGGAGGTTGTGAAGGCTAGGACTATAACAGTGTTTAAAAGAGAACTGGATAAATTCATGGAGGTTAAGTCCATTAGTTGCTATTAGCCAGGATGAGTAAGGAATGGTGTCCCTAGCCTCTGTTTGTCAGAGGGTGGAGATGGATGGCAGGAGAGAGATCACTTGATCGTTACCTGTTAGGTTCACTCCCTCTGGGGCACCTGGCATTGGCCACAGTCAGTAGACAGGATACTGGGCTGGATGGACCTTTGGTTTGACCCAGTATGGCCATTCTTATGTTCTGTTTACCCTAATAACAAGGAAGGCCAGAGCGGTGAGTTAAAAAAAGCTTCTGTGAAAACGAAAGTTGCCTACATTGTGTTATTCAAACATTGCTATCGAGATTATAAGTGCTACCATGTGCTAGAGGTGTTCAGATGGATAAGATCAGCTATTTACTTTAAAGTGATAGGTATGCATTTGATTTACATTAGATGGCACTACACTAATAATAGTACTTAATAACTAATAATGAAGTCTGGGATTTTCAAAGGAGATCAGCAGAGTTAAGCACACATTGAAAGTCAATAGGAATTGGGTACCTAAAGCCGTTAGGCCCCAGGGGAAGCCCTAATCCTTTGCATTTCTAGCAGCACTTGTCAGATCTCAATGCTTTGGTTTTCCAACAGCTTTGTTCTTGTCATTTAACTGCCTGTTGGTAAAGTCTGCAAACATGCAGTCAGTCAGTTAGGTTTTCCCCCATATCCGTTCTGGAAAGTTGCAGTGTTGAAAACCCTTAAAGAGAACATCATGTGTATACAAATCCCGGACAAATAAAGGAGGGGGGAAATTGCACAAAGGCCCCCTGCAAGCCAACTCTTCCCAAGAAGGTAATTTGTATGAGAGCCGAAAAACAAAGCTTTGCAGATGTTTTAAAACACACAGGCCCAGATGCACAAGAATAATTCGGCTCCTGACGTCCAGTGACTTTTTAGGAATACAGCAGAGCCCGCTTATAACTTGATCATAGTGAAATGCTACTATATAGTGATGTCCCATGGTGCTTCAGGGCATGTCAATGGACTTTGGCCCAGATCCTCAAAGATACTTTGATGCCTAATTCCCAATGGGGAGTTTGACTTTGAGGCTCTGGTTCTTTCATTCTGCTGTGTTCTCATTTCACTCATATTCCACTCTACTAATTCCCTTCCAATAAAGTCATTGGGCAGATCCTCAGGTAAAGTCAATGGAGCACTGCTGATGTATATCAGCTGATGATCTGGCCCATCATCAGCTAGCTTAGCAGTGAAATGCTACATTTGGAGGGGTCTCTCTTCCTGTGAGCTGGCTAGAAGGACCCCTAAGCTCCAGGTTTGTCTATAGTTGCTCCTAGATGTGGTCTATGCTGGGGTCCTGATTCTTTGCTGTTCTCCAGCTTGTGCAGTCACTGACACCAGTGCAAAGCATTACCAGATCAGACTGGTAATGTTTTCAATCTGCATTGCACAGGGGTGAATGGCTGCACCAGGTATAGGGTGGAGGAGAATCTGCCTCAGAGAAGTTTAGGGAATTTCTCCCCCACCACTGTAGTGCAGGTGCGGCTCCACTGCCTGAGTCCAGTCTGTGCTCATGCTCCCAACTGTGGCTTGGGTTAGTAGAAGATTTCTGTAAAATTCTCAGTGTAGATGCAGCCGTGGGGAGAGGACCAGGTTTTGTTACAGCTGTTCTCCACTAGGAGTGAAAACATGGTTCCCCAGAGATGTCTCTACAGCTGCTTGCACCCCCTGAGATCTCCAGGAGCGACGAAAAGTCCTGCTACTACTCCCAGTATTATGAGGTGGGGCTGCTTTTTGTCAGGTAAGGTCTTTCTTGTTACAGTACTATAATCTCTAAGGGTCTCTTTGGGAGCATGGATAAATGCCAGCTCCCCATGCAGATGCCTGTGGCTCTCATTCTGCAAACCCTGAAGCATGTGCATAACTTCGCTCTCCAGTAGAGTGTATGAGGGTTATTTACATGATTAAAGTTACCTGTAGGCTTAAGGGTTTGTAGGTTCAAAGTCTAGGGGCCAGATTCTCAAGAGTATTTAGGTGCCTAACCCCCACTGATTCCAATGGGAGTTAGGTGCCTAAATACCTTTGAGGCTCTGACCCTAAAGCTTCTAATGTTAGCAGAGCATTTGCTACCTGGAATGGGTACAGTGGGAATGGAGGAAAATAACTGAATTGGCTGGTGATTTATTTTATGGCTGGGGTATAAAATTCTAATTATTACTGGCCTGCACTTAAAACAATCATGGGTTAAAACCCTTTCTGCATATCAACAAAATGGTGAGCACTAAACTGGGTTTGATTAAAGGTTTTAGTGGGGGGCGGAGGGCAATCTAGGAACATAGTTGGAGACTTTGGAAGAAGTGGGGGAAATGCCCTCCGCTAACATGCTGCTGGGTGCTATGCAGGAGCCATGGTGTAATGGCTTGGGACGCTGATCAACATTGGCAGCTGTGATGATTAACCTGATTAGGCTCAGCTGCATTTTGCTCAGGCCAGGGCTGTCTGCAGCAATCATGTAGTCAAGGAGCTGAGCTTAACTCCTGGGGAAAAGAAGGATCCAGCTTGGCTGGTGGGTGAGCTGTAACACTACTAGTCTGTGTGTATAGAAATTAGGCTAGAAAGCCCCTATGCAAAGAAGAGCAGTCATCTAATGCAGAGGAGCCTACCAAACGGCTGGTGAAATACAGGTATGCTCATTAGGGTTACCATTCGTCTGGATTCCCCCGGACATGTCCGGCTTTTTGAGCTAAAAATAGCGTCGGGGGGAATTTATAAACGTCCGGACTTCTCCCCCCCCCACACCCCCATGCAGAGCGCACGCGGCTAACAGGGCAGCCGGCCGGATGGTGTCACTTACATGGGGCTCCGACAGACAGAGAGAGCCCCCTCCTCCGCTTCCCCCTCCTCCACTCCCCTGCAGCAGAGATCACTCCCTCCCTCCCTCCCTGCATTCGCAGATCACCTCTGGCAGTTCGCACCGGCAGTCTGGAGCTCCTCCCGGGCTCCTCCTCCCCTGCCAGCCAGCCTGCCCGGACGACTGGCTCACAGAGACGTTAGGCGAAGGCCAACAACAAGGGGGCCAGGGGGTTGGAGAAGGGGCAGGGAGGTTTTGGAGGAGGGCAGTCAAGAGACGGGGGGGGGGGGGGCTGGGAGTTCGGGGGGGGCTTTTTGGGGGGGGGGGGGATAAGGTTTTGGGCAGTCAGGGTACAGGTAGGAGGTAGGGCAGTTAGGGTGGGGGGGGTCTTAGGGGGGCAGTTAGGGGACAAGGAGCGGGGGGAGGGTTGGGGGCTCTGAGGGGGGTGGAAAGTGGGAGGAGTGGGACTAGGGCAGGACAGGGGCGGGGCTAGGGCGGGGCTCCTCCTGTCCTTTTTTGCTTGCTGAACTATGGTAACCCTAATGCTCATTTATTAGTCTCTTGCTAGAAGGGTGAGATCAGGGGTGTTCTGCTTCTGTCTCTACTCTCCTCAGCCTCCACTCCTCATACCACTTGCCTGTGAAATATTAGCTAGTGTGACTGTTGCATCAGAAGTAGTACAATCCTGCTGCACACCAGGGGTGGGCATGACTGATGTGGCTCCCATAGACAGATGTAGCACTGACACCCCCATCTACCCAAAGCTGACCCTCCCATGTGCTCCATGCAGGCGGACCTATGCTTGGCAGAACCCCACTGAAGTCAACGGGGATGTGCATGGCTGCAGGGGGTTGTATGTATGTGCCAGAGCAGGGCTTCAGCTGTGTTCAAGGGGATATTTCCAGGGGCAGGTACCTTCCAATGCATGCAGCTGCTCTGGGGTAGAATAGAGTGGCTATTCAGTGATGCACAGCAATGCTACGCAACAGCTGAGGACAGGAAGTCAAGAATACAAATCCTCACCAGTGCAAACTCCATGGGGAAGTCCTAGATGCCAAGGCAGAAGGGACCACTGTGATCAGATAGTTGGATGTGCTGTATAACACAGGCCAGAGACCTTCCCCCAAACCATTTCTAGAGCAGATCTCTTAGAACAACATCCAGTCTTGATTTAAATATTATCAGTGATGGAGAATCCACCATGACCCTTGGTAACTTGTTCTGATGGTTAGTTACCCTCCCTGTTAAAAATTTACACCTTAGTTCCAGCCTGAATTTGTCTAACTTCAACTTCCAGCCCTTGGATCATGTTAGACCTTCCTCTGCTGGACTGAAGAGCACATTATGAAATATTTGTTCCCAATGCAGGTGCTTATAGACTGATCAAGTCACCCCTTAACCTTCTCTTTGTTAAGCTAAATAGATGGAGCTCTTTGAGTCTCTCCTAATGGATGTTTTCCAGGGCTGCCCAGAGGATTCCGGGGGCCTGGGGTCTTCGTCGGCGGGTCCCGGGGCAGAAGGACCCCTCCACCCCCGTGGATCTTCGGGGCACTTTGGCGGCGGGTCCCGGAGCGGAGGGATCCCTTGCCGCCGAAGACCTGGAGCGGAAGAAGCTCTGGGGGCCCGGGCCCCACAAGAGTTTTCCGGGGCCCCGGCGTGAGTGAAGGACCCCACTCCAGGGGCCCTGAAAAACTCTTGTGGGGGGCCCCTGCGGGGCCCAGGGCAAATTGCCTCACTTGCCCCCCCCTCTGGGCGGCCCTGATGTTTTCTAATCCTTGTTGTGGCTCTTCTCTGAACCCTCTGTAATATATCAAGATCCTTCCTTCTTGAATTGTGGGCACCGGAACTGGACACAGTATTCCAGCAGCGGCCACACCAGTGTCAAATACAGAGGTGAAATAACCTCTCTGCTCCTACATGAGATTCCCGTTTATGCATCCCAGGATCTCATTGGCTCTTGTGGCTGCAATGTCATGCTGGGAGCTCAAGTTCAGAGTCACCACTTCCCAGGATAGAGTTCCCTGTCCTGTAAGCCTATGTTCTTTGTTCCTAGCTGTATGCGTTTACATTTAGCCATATTCAAACACCCATTGTTTGCTGTGTGCCCAATTTACCAAGCGATCCGGATCTCTCTGAATCAGTGACCTGTTCTCAATTCTAGGTGGGCAGGATGAAAGAGGGATTTGGTGGGGGCAAGAGGGGTTAAGAGCTTGATGCTTTTTATAAAGGGTGCTATGGGATCTTGACCGAACGAGTGGGTCTGGGGTCCTTTGTTTTTGGTCTCTTTCAGTAATGATGCTGAGGATTTACATAACGCTTTTTATCAGTTGATCCAAAAATGCTTTACCAAGGATTTATGTTCTACTGCTGGGGAAACTAAGGCATGGAGCAGTGAAGTTACTTGGCCAAGTGGCAAAGCTGTGAATGGCACCTGGGTCTCCGGAGTCGTAGCTCAGTGCTCTATCCACTAGGTCACACTGCTTCCTTGCTGATCAGAAGAATGAAATTTCAGTAGCAAACCAAACCACAATGCCATGCTGGGGTACTCATTCACTGTTGGCTCACTGGCTAGACAGTTCCTTACTGAGGCTGGGACTTTTGATGAAGTCTGTATCCCATGGGATTTCAGCATGGAATTCCCTTAGCTCTCTCGCAATTCCCAGCCTGTGACCACAACCCCACTTCCTGAAACAAACTTCAAATTAAAATGTAAAAGAGAATGTGTGAATGGAGCCAATGTGACTCGGCAAGATTTGTGGATATAAACGGCCACCTAATCTGGTAGGCTCAAGAGTTTAACATGTGGGTGAAATTGTTGGAAAATAAACTAATGGTAGGGTGGGATCCAGTCCTGAAAATGAGATCTTAAAAGGTTTGTAATTATCAGATGTGAAACAATACTAGCTCTTCGCTTTTGTCTGTAGCTAAGGTTTATTAATGTTAGGAAGAGAAATCCTGTCTGTAGGTCAGACAGATCTGATGCTTGTATTAATGATTACCAGGATGTTAAATACATTGTGAAATTAACCTTGCAAAGTGGTTGTAAGGAAGTGTAGTAGAAGGCTTAACTGCTACAGTAAATCTCTCTATGCAGAAGCAGGATGCTAGGAAATCATTAGCAATGTCCATAAAACAGGATCCTGTCCCTATTCTATTCTAGTGCTATTTTATTGTCCTTTGAGTCACATCTGGGTGATGCTAAACCAAAGTGAAGCTTCTTGACTCATGAAATAAAACAACTGATTTTTGCTGGGTCGCAAGATTTCTAGATTCTATGGGCTCATTTTCTGACTCCTGGGAATGAGAGGTGGGATAGGTTAGTGTCTTTTTCACATAGTCCTGTAGCACCTAGTCTAGCTACCATAACTTGACTTCAGGTTAAGGAAACCAAAATACAAAGAAGAAATATAAAGCTTCCATGAGAGAGAGAGAGTGTGTGTGTGTGTGTGCGCGCGCGCAGTGATTTCAGTTTGCAACATTCTGCATCTGAACTGCTTCACAAAATGGCAGGGAAATTCCTCCTGTGTTTAAAGAGGCAGTAGCAAGAAAACACCCAGGCATCCTTTTTCAGTTACATACCTGCCTGCAGCTCGGAGTCCCTCTAATCCATCCATGAGGCTGCTGGACAGCTGTTCTCTACAGTGTTTTCTCCAGAGCTTTATCCAATACAGCTGTAACAGTCCCAAACAATAATGCTTCCACCACTTCCATTAGCAAAGCTGTTCCATAATCAAACATTCTCTGGCTATTTTGTTTCAAGTATTGAGCCTAAAACCTCCTTTTTTCTTCAAGTTCTCCTTGTCATTTCTAATTCAATCCCTTTGACTCCTTAGGGTGTGGCTAAACTGCATTCTAACCCCAGGCTCTGACTCAGGTTTCAGCCAAACCTGCCTTCCATCCACACACACATCAGCTTGATTTGGGTCAGCAAGCAGGGCCGGCTCTAGGATTTTTGCCGCCCAAAGCAAAAACAATGTTGGCCGCCCCTTCTTTAATTACCCCACCCCTGGCCCCGCCTCAACTCCGCCCCTTCCCCAAATCCCCAGCCCTGCCTCCTCCCCCCAGGCTCTCAAGCCTGGGAGGGAGGGAGGGAGGGGGAGAAGCAGCGCCCGCGCCGCGGCCACTCGCGGGCCGCTGGTCCCCCCGCCTCCCAGGTTTGAGAGCCTGGGACGGAGCGGGAGCAGTGGCGCGCGAAACGGCTGCTCAGGATCTACCCCCCTCCCAGGTTTGAGAGCCTGTGAGGGAGGGGGAGACTCCGGGTGGCCGCGGCGCGGGCGCCGCTTCTCCCCTTCCCTCCCAGGCTCTCCAGTCTGGGAGGGAGGGGGAGCAGCAGCCCACGAATCAGCTGTTTCGCGCGCCCTGGCAGCAGCAGCGGAGGTGAGCTAGGGNCCCCCCTCCCAGGTTTGAGAGCCTGTGAGGGAGGGGGAGACTCCGAGTGGCCGCGGCGCGGGCGCCGCTTCTCCCCTTCCCTCCCAGGCTCTCCAGTCTGGGAGGGAGGGGGAGCAGCAGCCCACGAATCAGCTGTTTCGCGCGCCCTGGCAGCAGCAGCGGAGGTGAGCTAGGGCGGCCGGGGCACATTTTTAGGGGCGGCATTCTGGCACCGGCCATGCCGCCCCTAAAAATATGCTGCCCCAAGCACCAGCTTGTTTTGCTGGTGCCTAGAGCCGGCCCTGTCAGCAAGCACTGGGGACCTAGGTGCGTACAAGGGGGTAGGTCAGAACCCAAGTCCTGCTCTGACTGTGGTCCACGCCCTGTTATTTTTGCAGTGTGGATGCAGCTGAAGCTGAACATCCTAGTCAAGTCTGCGTAGTGCAGTATGGATGCATTAGCACGGCTGTGAGACCCGGGTCCAGCAATTGTAAACCCAGGTTTACAATGCAGTGTGGACACTCAAGTGCAGGCTTGGAAACACCAAGTCCACAAGCCCAGGTTCCACAGACTGGGTTTGCATAGCAGTGTAGACCTACCCTTAAAATCAATACCTTTCTGATACTTCTATGTGTATTTAGTATGCTGCAAAAATAATAATCAAAAAGCACTTTCTCTTGAATTGCTTTGAAGAAAAGAAGCTGTTTGCAGTTTTGGAAAATTGACATCCGTTTAATGAGAGGCTCGTAGAGCCTTAAGGCCTGAAGGGACATTTGACCATCTTGTCTGACCTCCTGTGTAACACACAGGCCAACAAATCCCACCTTGTCATTCCTACAATGGAGAAAATTATTCCTCTCTGCTAACTGCAGTTGTTTCACCCACAGCCTTTCAAAAATGTGTTGAGGATCAGGTTGTTTTGCAGATGAGAGGACTTTTGATATTTATCTCATTTATGATTTAAAAAAAAATACAAAAACTGATTCCTTCTGAGCAAGATCGGGGGTCAGGGAGCCTCTGGGGGGGGAGGGAGAAATATCACTGAAAGGTAGAAACAATTACAGAGGTGATAAAATAGGGGCATGCAGATAATTACACCATAAATCACCAGATCACCGCAAGAGTGAATGGAGATACTGTTCCAGTGTTAAGCATATGTTCCTTAGGGCTTGAAGCCATAGAAATAGGCTGAATGGGATTATGTTGGTCAGAAGACTGGAAAGTAGGTGACAAGGCAGGATGGTCTTGGGGTTAAGGCATGGGAATGGGACTTGAAAAATCTAGGTTCACTACTTGTGTGATCTTGGGCGAGTCATGTAATCGCCGTGCCTCAGTTTCCCCACGTAATGGAAATATTATGCTCATTTCTCCCCATCTGTCTGTCTTGTCTGTTTAGACTGTGACCTTTTGGGGGAAGAAGCAGTCTCTTATTTATGTGATTTATACAGCACCTCACATAGTGGGCCCCTGATCGCAGTCGGATCCTCCAGATGCTACTGCCATAGAAATAAATTGATTTGTAGAATATCTGCCTGCAGACTTTAGATTTGTTCAGGTGGGTCCAATCCTTCCAGTGCAACTCCCACAGCAGTCAATGGGAGGCCTGCGTGTGGAGTGCTTGCGACACAAAGTGGAAAGAATTCGGCATGTGTAACCCCCTGATGAATGTGTGCGTTACAGTTCAGCAGAGAGGGGTAACTGAGGGTATGAGTTGTTACAGCCCCAGCTTTGTTCTGTAGCAGCTCTTGTTTTTAGCTCCGGAAGTCCGTAGTTCCGTACCCGGTGTATTGGCCAAGAAGGCAGATGTCACATGTGGAATAGAGTCCTTCCCTTGGTATGGTCCGTTGCACCAACTCACCATGAATCCTCAAGTCCTCCATTCATGGCCTTTGTATTTCTGCCTTTGTGAGAAACATCTGGCCCAACGGATGTATGTTAACTAAGGGGGGTTTGTGTATACTATCCACGTTACCTTAGTGCAGCCAGATTGGAAAGGGAATTGTGTTGTCTAAGTAAGCTTACTAACTGCTCTAGTATCAATATGGCAAACACATTTACACATCAGAATTAATGGCAGATTGCTTGAAGTAAACGCTCTCGCTCTCTCTCTCATATTTATAATAGTCTAGCCTATCAAAAACTTGAAAATAATCCACTGCAAAAAGAAGTGTAAATATTTTTCTGCACAGCGCAAAGATCCTGGTTGCGATACATGAAACAGAAGTCCTGCCGCAAGCTGCAGATTATTTGCTGCTAATGCAGGGAATTCAATTTTATAAGCAGCCACCAATGAGATCATCATCTAGCACTGCAAAAACCAACCAAACAAAAAAAAGTGTTAGTAGCAGCAGAATTAGATCACAAATTCAGTTTTGAAGCCCAGCAAATGGTTCCTCTGAGTCTGTGTTAATGGCTAGGAAGAGCAGGCTAACAAGGTTAGCTGAGTATATTCTGTTCCCCATTTTTAGCTTCCTGCTTTCCATTCTCTGCCATTTCTCAAGTTCTAATCAAACAGTGATTAGTTCAGGAAGAGATACCAGAGAGCGAGCTGTTTAATGATTTATGATGCATGCAGCATAGTGGCTGCAAGGAGTGTTTGGACACGAAACCGGGCAGACTTTCTTTCCCTTCCTGTAGTCCAAGGCTTGATGCTTCACTGTGGTACTTCAAATTTCACGCTGGTGGGTCTCCACTGAAATGATTTCCTGTCTCCCGCGGGGATTGGGAGGGTAAATTCTTTCCTGTATGGCACTGGAGAATCTGTACTATATTCCACAGCTATTTGGATTTGCTTGTAATGTTTCAGCATTACAGGACCTAGGCTGTATGCTTTAGAAGCAGATACAAACCTATCCAAATGCAGCCTAGGAAACACATCCAGGCGGACGACGACGGATCTGAGGAAACCAAATGCCAGGCAGTCTAGAGTTATTCGGCAATTCTGTAGCACTTTCTGAGATTCTTGGGTGAAAGTGCTCTGCAAATATTAAATCCTCACCATCCGGAGGAGGTAGGTTATTAACCTCCTTCTCTATGGACAGGCGATGGTAGTGCAAGGAGTAGGATCCAGGAATCCTATCTCCTAGTACTGTGATCTAACCACTAGATTGTACTAAGGGCCTGACTCAGTGCAGGTCTTTCCATTGACTTCAAATGGGGCTGGATTGGACCCTAAATGATTAAACACAGGTCTACTGTCTCTTATCACAAACCTCAGTCTAGTGCAGGGGAGGGCAAACTTTTTGGCCTGAGGGCCACATAGGGTTTCATAAATTGTATGGAGGGCAAGTTAAGGGAGGGGGTCGTGGCCCAGCGCCCACCTCCTATCTGCACCCCCCCTCCCTGGGACTCCTGCCCCTCTGGGACCCCTGCCCCATCCAACCACCCCTTCTCCCTGGTCCTGACTGCCCCCTGCCGCCCCATCCAACTCCCCCTCCTTTCTGACTGCCCCCGGGGTCCCCTGCCCCCATTCAACCCTGGTTTTCCCCCTCAACCCCTATCCACACCCCCACCCCCTGACGACCACCCTGAACTCCCCTGCCCTCTATCCACCCCCTCCCTGCCCCCTTACTGTGCTGCCTGGAGCACCGGTGACTGGCAGCACTGGAGCCGGGCCACAGAGCACTGGGTCAGGCCCGGCTCTGCAGCTGCGCTGCCTCAGGAACTCCCAGCCCTGCTGCCCAGAGCATTGTGTCGAAGGCGGCGGGGTGAGCTGAGGCTGTGGGGGAGGAGGGAACAGCAGGGGAGGGGCCGGGGGTCAGTCTCCCGGGCCAGGAGCTCCGGGGCCTGGCAGGACGGTCCTGCGGGCCATAGTTTGCCCACCCCTGGTCTAGTGCCATCTTGGGTAACTTTGTCTTTATTATTGTAATCTAGGCTACAGACAACTTTATCCATGCTGAAGAAACTGCTCCCCTATCATTTGCAGATGCCCTTCTTCCACACTATCGGTCTAACTGTCCTCCTTTCACTTACACCGCTGTGGATCAGAAGTAACTCCAGTGACTTCAATCCCCACACCCTTTTCCGTATTCAAGTGGATGTAGGATTCTTCACTTCTTTTCCTAAACTGCTGTGTCCTGTTAAAACCGTTGCCAAGGTGCATCTCAGAGGTGGCTGCTGTCCAGTGGTGGACAAAGCAAATCCTATATTGTGTCTTCATAGAGTGCTTTGACATGAAAGGCACCATACAACTGTAATTAAGTAGCTTTATGCTGGTAGTTCAAACATGAGCCTCGTGCCTTCCATTAGAATGAAGACAGCCAGGCTCCAATCTTGTTGCTGGACAAGTCTGAGCCATAATGACTGATATTTCATTAGCAGAAGTTCTCTAGAGAGAGGCTTTTCAGGAGCTATAGTTACTCTGTATATTAATGGAGACCGGACTTGCAAAGGGGCTATCTACATTGCAGACTGAGCTTTTAGGAAATCCACAACAGCCCAATTTAACTTGATCTAAAGCAGCCGTCACCATGGAGAATAGATAGACTGGGATCATACCTAGGGATTCAAATTTGAATGATAATGAGCCTATTTCAATTCACTCAATAAAAAGGAGAAAGAAGAACAAAGGGGAAGAGAGAAATGAATTTAGCTGTCAAGGCCTGAACATGCTTGCTGCAGATTAAGTTCTTTTTGATTTTCCTTCTAGTTCTGGTTGCGTCTTAGAGATGGATCTGCCACCAGAGAGACTGGATGCTGCTGAAGGAGAGTAGATATTGAGAGAATAGCTGGCACTATGACATGTTTATCCTTGGTGTAAGATAGGAGGTGGTGGTAGCTGAGATTTGCAACAATGGACCAAGAATTATTTTTTCTTGGAGCTGTCTGAATGCTGTTCTGGTTCTCAAATCATCACTGTGGTAAGGGAAGGCTTTTAGGAATGTTTCTCATCGCTGTATAGTTTTGGCCAAATATATTATTTGTCTTTTTCTGGTAGCACCAGACAGTCCTACACCAAGGCCCTGTACAAATACAAAACCAAGTTTGAGACTTCTTTATGGAGAACTTCTTGATGCAGATTCTTAGCCATAAATGTAACACACTGGCCAAGTGTGGCTTTCTCTCCCTCTAGTTTCTGGACTAACTAAAGAGTAGAGCTGGTTGGAAAACGGTATGCATAGTTCTCGGAAAAACTTCAGAAGAAACGCATTGTTTCTTCTGAAAACTTTAATGGAATTTTTATTTAAATTTGGTTTTCAGGAACCAGTTTTTTTTTGTTTTTGTTTTGTTTTTTAAATGGAAAAACGTCAACCATCTTGAAGCAAGAGGTTAGAGTCTGCTACTGCTTCTGAACAAATGGCACTAGTCTTTTAGCTCAAACAGTAGAGGCTCTGGCCTTTACATCCAGAGCTCCAGGGTTCAATCCCCAAAGGTGGCCTACCCAGGGCATTGTTACGTGAAGAGGTGTGTGGGTTTGTCCTTTTTTTTTTTTTTTTTTTTTAATATTGCATAAATGATCTCTCTCATTTGAATCCAATCTGGTGTCCTATTCATGTCGAGTGGGACAAGAGGAGTAACTCTGGTCTAACACATGATACCCCCCTCAAAGCAGCATTTAGGGAATATGCAAAAAAGTCATCAATAGTGTTATAACTGAGCAGACTGTTGCTAGCAGATGGATTTTTAAGAGATTGGGCCCTGATTCTTGGCTGTGTCAATCTGCTTTTGGTCGTTGGCTTCAAAGAAGGTACTCCCCTTTACACCAGCAAAGGAATCTTCTTTGAAGTCAATGGACCAAGAGCAGATTGACCACAGCCAAGGACTGGGCCCTTTCTGTGGTCGGACATCCAGCCTTGGAATTGGATCACTGCAAGAATTATCACTGCAGTGGATATAGTGTGTCCCAAAGTGGCTACTACAGGAACAAATGGGCCCACACTGTGTTGATTATTTACCCTTTTTCATGCTACCCCGCTGATCCATTGAACAGCTTCTCTGCAGGAATGCCGTTTGAGACTGTGATGCAAAAGAAAAAGGGGCTTTGAACAGTCTGATAGATGGCTTCCACGGGCTAGGAATAGGTTATGCCACTCCTGGCCTTGCGAGCCATTGAACCCACCCACACACACCCCCCCTCCCCCCCCTCCCCCCCCCCCCCCCCGTGTTCATTGAAGCTGATGACATGGCCAGAAATCCGATTATTCACCCACTAAATCAAACAGCCAGTCTCGGAGAACCAGCATTTCCAATCAGAACATGTCAGAGCAGTGCACCCTGGGGACTGACTGCCAGGGAGCGATAGCAAATAGCAAGGACACTGCTAGGCCTCGCACTTTAGACTGCTCAAAAGTGACTTTTCAAAGGAAGGCCTCTTCTTTTCTTGTGCAAACAGGATTAAGTTAAAGGGAGTTGGGTTTTAGCACAAGTAACCTAAATAGCAGCCCATTGGGGAAGGCAGCTTGGCTTAATGGACTGGGCACTAGAGTGGGCCTTGGGAGCCTCAATTCTATTCCTGGCTCTGCCACTTACTCACTGTGTGACCTTGGGCAAGTTATGTCTCTCTGCCTCAGTTTCCCCATCTGTAGAAAGGATGGGGATGATATTTTTGTAATGAGATCAAGGCATGAAATGGGTTTATATTATTAGAGATCACTGTATCTTAATGTCCCTGAACTCTTGGTGGTGGTATCAATCCAGATCCAAATTCTGTGGCTTGTACCAGTCTCAATGGGTATATCTACACTGCATTGAAAACCAGGGTCTGAGAGACCTGGGCTTGTGGACTCGGTGTTTCCAAGTCTGTGTTTGAAGGCCCAAACTGCATTGGGTTTATAGTTGCTGGGTCTCTCAGCTGTGCTAATGCATCCATACTGCGCTACGCAGATCTTCTGACTTGGGTTTGTGGCTTGAGCTGCATCCACACTGCAAAATTAAAGCATTTGGACCAGAGTTTCAGTGGGACTTAAGCCCTGACCCACCCCTAGCAGGGTCCTAGGACCCCAGCCTTTAGTGCATGCTGACCAGAGTCAGACAGGTTTGACCTAAAACCCATTTCTATTGACACACAAATCAAAGTCAGAGCCTTTGTTAGTGTGTAGTGTAGACAGACTGTATGCTCTTCTCACTCAATAGTTCATGGTTATCCTAGAATATCAGGGTTGGAAGGGACTTCAGGAGGTCATCTAGGCCAACCCCCTGCTCAAAGCAGGACCAATCCCCAACTAAATCATCCCAGCCAGGGCTTTGTCAAGCCTGACCTTAAAAACCTCTAAGGAAGGAGATTCCACCACCTTCCTAGGTAACCCATTCCAGTGCTTCACCACCCTCCTAGTGAAAAATATCCAACTTAAACCTTCCCCACTGCAACTTGAGACCATTACTCCTTATTCTGTCATCTGCCACCACTGAGACCAGCCAAGCGCCATCCTCTTTGGAACCACCCTTCAGGTAGTTGAAAGCAGCTATCCAATCCCCCCTCATTCTTCTCTTCTGCAGACTAAACAATCCCAGTTCCCTCAGCCTCTCCTCATAAGTCATGTGCTCCTGCCCCTAATCATTTTTGTTGCCCTCCGCTGTACTCTTTCCAATTTTTCCACATCCTTCTTGTAGTGTGGAGCCCAAACTGGACACACTACTCCAGATGAGGCCTCACCAATGCCCAATAGAGGGGAATGATCACGTCCCTCAATTTGCTGGCAATGCCCCTACTTCTATAGCCCAAAATGCTGTTAGTCTTCTTGGCTACAAGGGCACACTGTTGACTGACTTACTAAAGTGGTATATGTTCTTGGAAGTCCCAAACAAATTCTTTTGATACCTGGTCTTGTGTGTCACTTGCTTCCTAGTCTGTCTTTATGCCTTCTCTTTCTTTTCTATTCCCTTTGGTAACTTTTCAGTAGCAAGTATACAGGAGTGAGAGACACTGAGTGCTCTGTTTATGGTTAAATTTTTATTTCATTTGAAAATGATGAGCTAGAGTGTTCAGCCTCAGGTCATGCAAAGTAAGGTATAAAAGCTACCAGCTCCCGGCTTGTGCGCACACAACCAAGCCAAGGCACTGCAGTTTGAAGCCAATCAGTATATTTAATCGAAATAAGGCATTATTTCTAATTGTTTTGTGATTATTTTTATTATTTCAGGGAGAAACAGATAATGAGAAGTACGAAAAGGTAAATGTGTTACAACTTTTTTTGTTTCCGAATACTGCATGGTTTGCCCATAGAATTATGCAATTTTACAACTTGTGAAAGCTGCAAGAACAGATAATAGTACAGAGACACATTAGTGGGCATAAGGGGAGGAGGGTAAAAGTAATAAAATACCTACATGAACAGGAAGCGGGCAGGGGGAGGGGAATGGGGAGAAAGGGGGAAAAGAGGAGGGCTAGGGGGAATGTTGAGATGGCTCAAATAATTCCAGATCTCCATTTTTATCCAAATGTATCTAGCAATAGGGTCCAAATTTCTTCAGAGTAATAGAATTGCGCTCTCTGGAGATAAGCTGATCTTTCTTAGGCTGATAAGTCGGACAAGCGTGAATACCATTGCTCTGTTCTGAGCATAAGCGTCCTCTTCCATTTTTGTAAAATCACGTGCCCTCAAGAACTGTGGTGGAATTAAATCCAGCTCAGCAGGTTTTAAAAAAAACACCCTAGGATATAACTTTTGGCAGAGGTTTGGCTGCTGGAGCTGAGCACTATTTTCACTTTTCTGTCCCCCTCTTTCCGCAGCTGCCTGATTGTTGGACAATCTTATAATACATGTGTCAGGGTTTCTTTTTCTTTGTTACAGTGCCCACAAATGTCCAAGGATAAGGTCTTTATCTTGTCCCATTTTAAGGGACTACTTCTTATTATGCTCTCCAGTTCTCTAGCACTTCAGAGCCAAGGAACTCAAAACACTTTTTGTAATATTGTCTAAATAGCAGAAATACCAAGACTGCAATGTCGCGAGGGGAGTGCGTTCTAGTGATGGAAGCAGGGGACTGGGAATCAGAACTCCTGACTGTTCTATTGTTCTATCAATGGCTTGGTTGCTTCTTAAGGAAACCGATTTGATGCATGCAGCAAATGTTGCTGGAACATGTTTTTCATTTCAAGGGCACACGGCGGCTTTCTTGCTGCAGAATAATATATATTGACAAGGTTGCGGTCCCTCCTGCTTAATTTGATTTCTATTTCTAAAGTGCTTTAACTGTGATGGATGGCAGTGCTGAAGAATGAAATAACATGGTACTGACCCTTTGCAAATGGGAAAGCAAGCCTCAAGGTCATTGCATCTGAAGCTATCGGAGATCCTCAGTACCCCTTTGTGCACTGAAGCTGCTGTGTGTATGTAACGCCAACAGAGTCCGGGTGTTGGCGGGTGGGATCGAACCTGGGACCTCTGGAGCTAAGTGCACTGGCCTCTACTACATAAGCTAAAAGCCAATTGGCTGTTAGCAAAGGCTGTAGAACAGACTCTTTTTATATCTCTCTTTAAATGGTCTCAGTGCCACTAGATAGGACAGAACACCACACCGAGGAGGTGTGTGGGTTACATGTAGAGAACTGCAATGGAATATTAACCAAGGAAGATCGCTGGGCGTGAGAGCAAATTGGAAATGAGTTTAGTATGCGCTAGGGCTGCAAAGAAAAGTCAATGCACTGTTCTGCTGCCAGGACCTGATCCAAAGCCCACTGACTTCAATGAAAGTCTTTCAGATGACCTCAGTCGGCTTTCACTCTGGTTCTAAAATGCAGAGGCGGCACAAATGGATGCAGGGATGCAATAGCCTCGCTCGCACTGCTGGGAAACTGCATCTTGTTCTGGGAACCTTGTTACTAGGAAGATACTGGTGAGTTGGAGAGAATTCAGAGAAGGCCAACAACCCTCTTGATAAGCTGATTTATGAGGCGCTATGAACGGGTCAGGTTATTTTTGTCTAAGTCAGAATCAGGCTGATTTGCATAAATGGGTCTGGGTTTGGATCATGTCCTGGAATACACAATTATTTCAGTGCAGCCATCTTGAAATGGAGATAAATCTACATGGGCGTGCACATCACTTAAACAAAGAATAGTTTCCTGACCAAACACTGGGCCAAATTCCTCCCTGGTGTAACTGAATTGGTTACAATTTTGAAACCCTTTATATTAGTAAGAACGGTCTCAAGCTGACCGATTTGGATCCAGTCATGGAACACACCAGCTTGGGGGTGTTTGGACCTAGATCCTGTGACAGGATTAAAGGGCCTTATTTTCAGCCTACTGGTTTTATGACCTTGTAACTCGTTTAACTTGTAAGGAGTGCATTAGCCTGTAACTAGTGTAG
The DNA here is from genome assembly GCF_013100865.1 of Trachemys scripta elegans. Lineage (NCBI taxonomy): Eukaryota > Metazoa > Chordata > Testudines > Emydidae > Trachemys > Trachemys scripta. The sequence continues at coordinate 145,132,838 of NC_048299.1, forward strand.
CAGAGTGGCTAGTCGGGACCAGGCTTCATGGGTCTGAGCCTGAATAAAGGCAGGCGTGCAGTGAAGTAAGCTCTCTGGGGAAAGTCCATCTTCTACTTTGTGATTGTATAATGTTGTTCTCTTGGCTGGTCCCTAGACGTTACCATAATAAACATGTGCAAGCAACTGCCTGCCTTATTTGGATGCACAATTAACATGTTTGCATGTAAGGCTGGCTGAAATAATTTCAACAGAAGAGCTTTCCGGCCTGCACCCAGCAAGCCCGAATCAGCAGACACTGGCAAGCCATAGGTGTTTAGACATACCCTTTATTCCACAGGCCCGAGCACAATCGGCATCAGGGCCATTAGGTGTCACATGGATGCAAGCAATATGCAGATGCTTGAGCACGCCTGGTTAGGAGGTCTTGTAAAGATAATGCCCTTCATCAGCTAATCACACACCTACCCATGATAGGTTTTTGGGAGGAATAGCTCAGTGGTTTGAGCATTGGCCTGCTAAACCCAGGGTTGTGAGTTTAATCCTTGAGGGGGTCCATTTAGGGATCTGGGGCAAAAATCTGTCAGGGACGGTACTTGGTTCTGTTGTGAAGGCAGCAGACTGGACTCCATGACCTTTCAAGGTCCCTTTCAGTTCTATGGGATAGAATATGGAGATATACTTATCTAAGTGCCTTTTTTAAAAAAAATTTGTTTTTGGAGCATTCTCTAGAATTGTAAATTCATTTCAAACGATTCCTGAGTCACTTAATATCTCTGGAAATCTTTCTTTGGGAACCACAGGGTTTCAAATCAGCAGTCGCCAGTGCCCCCAGTAACACAAATGAGTGTTCTGCTAATGAATTTCAGCTCAGAGTGCAATTATTAGTCTCATTATCGAGCCCTCACACAGCTTGACTGAAGAATTTTATCTTTATAATTTATTTCTGCCGGTTGCTCCAAAGCACAGTCCGGTCAGCTGAAAATTAACAATTTAACCTTTTCTCTGAATGCGCCTTGGGCCAGAATGGAGGGGAAAGGATGCTAATGACTTGCATTTTCTTAGCGACACCTCTCAGCCTAAAGGCTAACCAGAAGCACGTCACAAAACAGGAAAGAATTGCTTTGCCCCCTCTGAAGTGTCCCCGCTTTTCAAGGGGGAGCATGGTTGAAGAGCGCATGCAGAAGCATTTCTACTGATTAGGACAGGAAAGGAAGAATGTTATTGAAACTGCAGAGGGAATTGAGAGGAATAAAGTCTTGTGGTTAAGGCACTGGACAGGCACTTAGGACACCTAGGTTCAAATACTGGCTCTTTGTGTATGACCTGGGGGGTGTCTCTGTGTGCTGAAATTTCCCATCTTCAAAATGTGGATAATAATTCTTAAAAGATCATAAGCTCTTGAGGCAGGGACTATATCCTTCTGTGTGTGGGCAGAACCTAGAACGCTGGAGCCCTGATGGTCTCTAAGCGCTGCCATCATGTACATGGTCAACAGAATCGTTACATAGGTGTTGATTCAGGAACATACTTTAATGCATGCAAAAAGCTGTGAAGTGCCTTCCTGAATCAGGGCCTGGAAGGTCTTATTGTTCTATAATGCATATATTCTGTGAAAGAGCCTTTGTAGTAGTCTAAGAATACTGCTATGCAACCTAGGTATTGAGACCGGCTGTATACAGGGCCGGTGCTACCATTAAGGTGAACTAGGCGGTTGCCTAGGGTGCCAAGATTTGGGGGCACCAAAAAGTGGTGCCCCCAATTTTTTACAGCGTTCCTCTCCGAGCACGCAGTCGCCGCTCCACTTCTCCCACCTCCCAGGCTTGCAGTGCCAATCAGCTGTTTGGCGCCGCAAGCCTGGGAGGAGAATTGGAGTGGGGGCGGCATGCTCGGGGAGGAGGTAGAGTAGAGGTGAGCTGGGGGGAGGGGTGTGAACTGCCATGGGGGGGGCGCCTCAGGGCTGGGCGGAGGGTGGTGGCGCAAGGTGGAAGTTTCACCTAGGGCGCAAAACTTCCTTGCACCGGTCCTGGCTGTATAACTTGTATAAGCATTCCACTATCCCAATGTATGTCTCTATCTATCTATCTATTCAGTTGGAACAAGCTGGAGAGCAATGGTCCCAGGTACAAATATTCAGGCACATGCTTGAAAGACATGGGGGAAGCGATTAGCTTCGAGGATCCTACTTCTTGTTTGCCAATGCTGAGAGTTACCAGATCAAAGGGTTATAAGCAGTTTAAAAGTTACCCTTCGCAGGAATCGAGGGGTCAGTTGCCAGGGCCTGGCCAGAGAGTTGTCAGTTATCTTTGGCATTGACAAGCTGATGCAGAGAGAGGTTCAGCAAGGAGTTTATGGGGAGTCAGACTTACCAGGGATCCCATGTGCAAGATGGTTAGACATCTGGAAAACTACACACACACACTGTCTGTTTATTGTGCTAAGATCTGCTTTGTCCTAAATAAAGGATACTTGGTTTAGCAAGAGCATTCTGGTCACTGGTTACTCCTGTCATTGCTGTGGGAAAAGAAATGCAGGGTCTGGGCATAAATCAGGTCTGATTTAGAAAACCATAGTTGGTACACTGGGTATCTGCAACCAGAATCCCTTCACATGACCTTCCCCCAAAGAGGTGACAGTTTGAGGCCTGAAGGGTGGGGGGTGCCCTCTGAGACCAGGAAGGGTCAGCAGTCCAGTAAACCCAGTACCTGTGACAATTTCCCATTACCCTCAACCCTCTATGTGGTGGGAGAGCCCCTATTGAAAGGGATAATGTAATAGAGAATAAGAACTTCTCTGAAGGTTTTTTAACCATCCTATATGATTTAGTCGAGAGAGATCTCTGCTATAGATTTCTACAGGATGGTTCAAAATCCTATAGAGAATCCTGTTCTCTCTAAAAGTCTTTAGGATTTTAGAGTTACTTCTGTAGAATCATATTTTTTTTTAATCCCTATTAGGTTCTATGGGGCTCTAATAGGGAAATGGCTCAGCCCTCCAGCAGAGGTGAGAAGTGCATAGTCCAATTTGGGAGGCTGAAGGGGTAGAAAAGTATCCATAATCCTGGGGCCATCAGTCTGGGCCCTGGTGTTAATTAGAGCAGCCTGAGGGCTGCTCTACCTTAGCTTGCTTACACAGAGGTTGAATGTTGCTCAATAGACTGCCATTTTATTTCAGTCGATCAAGAATCAGTCCTGGGGTATCAGTGACTGTCACCACTGAACAGCAAATGTTGCATTCTACCCAGTAAGTACTGCAGCACTTGGCCTCATCTCCCCCGGGCCCTCGCTTCAGCTGCTGCTAAATATAGACTCCTGCACTGCAGACGGTCTGGTCTAGTTTGAAAGTAATTTTGTTTGAAGTCAAATTCACTTACTAAACTGACAGTGCCGTTGGCAAGAGCACTGTCGTGACTAACACGCTGCTGGAATCCCTTTAATCTCCCTCACTGTTGCTCGCCTGGGTCTTATTTAGTAAAGTAGTAAGTGGTCTTCAGTGCCTTCCTGAGTTGTTCATGACTGCTCTAGTGGCAGAGTTCAATTCTCACCCAGAGGCTTTCTGCCTAGGCACTAATTGGTTCATCACTTGTGGTTCTGCAGCAGAAAACAGCCAAAAGATTTGGCAGGTTAAGAATATTCTGGAGATACCTAGCAGGTTGGGCACTGTGGCACCGGGAGATGAGGTGAGATGCAGTATCCCACAGAGTAGATCTGGGAACTGACCCCAAATCCCAGACCCATCCTTCCTCTCCGTAATTCAAAGGGAGAACACCTGCTATCAGATTTTTGTCCTTTGATATTTTTTTTTTAAAGTGTTGGGGAGAGGAAGCTGGATTTGCCCCTAAACCAGCGAACCATGATTGGATCACCTTATTTCATTGTGCGTAGAGATGTGGCTTAGATCAGCGTTAGTAACACCCGAGTATATTTGGGATGGGACAGAATCTAAGATACCTCTGAACTCTAGGGAAAGTTCATACCCAAACCTGGATTTCAAATCCTCAAATTTGGAGGCAATTGGATCTGGAGTTTTGGATCAGGACTCTGCTCTGTCTTCTCTTTGGCTTACGCCGATGAAAAGGACTTGGAACCTAGTTCTCCGCTCTTACCTTCGTCTAAACAGAGAGAGATGCCACTGAAGTTACTGGGCCTAATTTTTTCTCTTCATGCCCATCAGTGAGAATCGAGAGTAACTTCAGTGGAGTTAATGGGCCTGATTCATATTTCACTTATGTTGGGAGTCTCAAAAATTGGGAGTTTTATTGGTGTAAATCAGGGGTTCTCAAACTTCATTGACCCCCTTTTGACAACAAAGTTACTACATGATCCCGGGAGATGGGGACACAGCCCGAGCCCTGCTGCCCCGGGTGGAGGTGGAACTCGGATGTTAGACTTGCTGAGATCCAGGGCTAAAGTTAATACTGGCCTAAGCGACCCCATTAAAATGGAGTCCCAACCCACTTTGGGGTCCTGATCCACAGTTTGAGAACCGCTGGTTTAAATAAAAGAATTATGCGCTAGCTCTTTCATTAGGATGTGGAACTCTTTGCCAGACGATGTTATAGTCTTGGACTACACAACAGGATTAAAAAAAGAGCTAGATAAATTCATGGAGGATGGGTCCATCAATGGCTGTTAGCCAGGATGGGCAGGGATGGTGTCCCTAGCCTCTGTTTGCCAGAAGCTGGGAATGGGGGATAGGGGATGGATCACTTGATGATGACCTGTTCTGTTCATTCCCTCTGGGGCACCTGGCATTAAGGTCACCACCAGATGTCCTGATTTTATATGGACAGTCCCAATATTTGGGGCTTTTTCTTAAATAGGCTCCTATTACCCCCTCCCCCACCCACTGTCCCAATTTTTCACACTTGCTGTCTAGTCACCATACCTAGCATTGGCCACTGTCGGTAGACAGGATACTGGGCTAGATGGACCTTTGCTCTGACTCAGTATGGCCGTTCTTATGTCAACTGCTCCAAATTCCTAGTCTGGCCTAAGGCTTTCTTGCCATTCCTTCTCTTTATAGCCCCAAGCCTAATATATCTACCTGTGGTCACAAAATGCCTTGCATGGAGGAACATTTGGCTTTAGTTCTTTTGGAGTGAGTTGGTAGGTCTTGCACATGCAGCTTCTTGGTCTGAGGTGGAACACCAGACCATTACCTGACTGTACACACAAATATAGCTCAAAACATGATTTTAGCTGAATAAATTCAATTTGACAAGTGATTAATCTATAACAGGGGTCTAATTACTTGTGGGATTTAAAAAGCAAACAAACGGAAACATCTGAGGCATTTAATGCCTCCAATCAGGGGCTGAGCACGCAGGGTAATTAGCTTTCATCAGGAGTTCCACCATGGCATTCTAATCTGACTTCCATTGCAGGCTTAAATATGCATCTATACTAATTGCCTCACCAGAGGAGTAAATAATAGCTTGCTTTTTTTCTTTTTTCTTTTCAGTTTTGTGTCAGGCTGGAAATTACAGCTGGTTGGGAAATAGTGGGTTGCTTTTTCGGGGGGAGGGGGAGAAGGTTGGTTGGCCCCGCCCCCATCAAAAATCCTTCCTGCCAAAATTTCTGACTTGACCAAAAAGCTACTTTCCATCACAAACGTTTCAACCCACTTTGCCATGAATGCAGCGCTGGGTGAGGAGTTGAGCTGGCGGGCGTTTTCCATCAAACAATTCCTAGTGTGTTGAAATGAGAACTCGCTGTAGGCACATACCAGAGTTCATGAAACTGCCATGGGAAAATGGTTTCTCCATGCCAGGATGGAATTCTGGGGTGGATGGCTCACAAAACAGCCATGGGGTGAGGGTACACACCTGGGAATATGGGTCCTCCAGGTTCTGCTCTGCCTGATTCAGACCATGGACTTGAGCTTGTGTTTCCTGCATCCGCAGGGAGTGCTCTGACGATTGGGACACAGAATGTGTCTGTCTCTCTCTCTCTCTCCCCCCTTTTGGTCCAGTGAATATATAAATATTTATACAATGCGGAATAGCTCCAACAGGAGAGACTAAGACAGATGCTATTGTCTGATGGCTAATGCAGACCAGAGTTATGTGGGAGAATGGAAGGGCAGGGATATAAACCTCACTTGTCCCTAACCATTCAGCGTTGCAGCGCCCACATCTCCATTTTCAGACATGCCTCAGGCACGCTGAAAGTGAACGTGGGCCTGCTGCAACTTTGGAGCTAGCTGCCTGAGTCCCTTTTGAAAATGAGACCTAGGAACCTAAGTGGACTGGGTGTTGCAATGCAGAGTGGTGCAAGACCTAAAAGCCTTTAATAAGCTGAGCCTTAGCGATGTGCCCAAGGACGCCCAGGAGGTGTAGCAGAGCAGGGAATTGAATCCCAGTCTCCAAGTCCCAAACTCATGTCCTTTCTCTAAGAGGCCAGCTGTATTCTATTCCTGACTCTGCCACTGACTTGCTGTGTAACCTTGGGAAAGTCACTTCACTTTTTTTACTTTCCTGTGGGTCAGTCTTATCGCTACTGAATCATAGACTTTAAGGTCAGAAGGGGCCATTATGATTGTCTAGTCCGACCTCCTGCACAACGCAGGCCACAGAATCTCACCCACCCACTCCTGTATCAAACCGCTAACCTATGTCTGAGCCATTGAAGTCCTCAAATCATGGTTTAAAGACTTCAAGGTGCAGAGAATCTTCCAGCAAGTGACCCGCGGCCCACATTGTAGAGGAAGGTGGAAAAACCTCCAGGGCCTCAGGCAGAGCCAGTGCAACCACTAGGCAAACTAGGCGCCTATCTATGGTGCCAAGAGTTGAGGGCGCCAAAAAGCGGTGCCCAAAATGTCTGGGATGCTCACCCGGTGCCGGCTAAACGTGTAACCCACTTTCTGCCCCTGTGCAAGGGGGCACTGCAGCTTTGATCAGCTCGGGCAGCCGGGGGTGCTGTGCTGCTCCCTGCTGCTCTGCCACTCCCCTAAGCTCTGCAGCAGGGCCGGGGCTGCACTCACAGAGACCCAGCCCCAGCTGCGCCACTGGTGAGTGCTGCGGGGTGGTTCCCCCCTGCCCCCATAGCCAGCCCTGCCCCCCCCCCATGGAGGCCTGGAGCACCACCACCCCTGTGGGGGGGCTGCGTAGGGCTCCAGAATACCTAGGGACGGCCCTCGTACCCAACACCCTGCCTGCAGCCAGCCCCTGCTGCACCCCCTGGCCTGCCTCCAGCCAGCCCCACACCTCGTCTCCAACCAGCCCTGCCGCACCCCCCTGCCCTGCCTGAAGCCAGAGATAGCTCAGTGGTTTGAGCATTGGCCTGCTAAACCCAGGGTTGTGAGTTCAATCCTTGAGGGGGCCACTTAGGAATCTGGGGCAAAAATCGGTACTTGTCCCCTGCCTTCACTAGCAGGACCTGGACTCAATGACCTATTAGGGTCCCTTCCAGCTCTATGAGAGAGGTGTATATTATTTTATTTTACCTGCAGCCAGCCCCACACCCCATCTCCAGCCAACCCCTGCCGCACCCCCCTGCCTGAAGCCAGCCAGCCCCACACCCCCTGTTTCCAGCCAACCCCTGCCGCACCCCTGTGCCAGAAGCGACCCAGCCCCACACACCCCTGTCTCCAGCCAACCCCTCCCGCGTCCCCCTGCCCGAAGCCAGACAGCCCCACACCCTGTCAGGTTATTCACTTATTTTCATTAAATATGTAGACCGGGGTTGGCAACCTACAGCACGTGTGCCAAACACGGCATGCAAGCTGATTTTGAGTGGCACGCTGCTGCCTGCCCAGTGAGAGGAGGAGGCGGGACAGGAAAGCACCATGCTGGGGGAAGAAGCGGGGGAGGGGGAAGCTTGGCTGCTGCAGGACCAAGCTTCTTCTTCCTGTGCCTGCAGGGGAGAGCGGGGGGGCTTGTCCCCCGTTTCTTCCCCCAGCGTGGTGCTTTCCTGCCCCTCCTCCTCTCCTTCCCTGCGCCAATCAGCTGATGGCCCTTGCGAGGGGGAGGGGGACGAGTGGCAGCGTGCTCCCTGCTCCGTAGAGGAGGCAGAGAAGAGGTAGGGTCAGGGCCTTGGGGAAGGGGGTGGAACAGGGCATATCCCTTCCAGCCCCATGCCCTGAGCCACTCAGGGCAGGGGGTTGGGAGCACCCCCACGAGCTGAGCACCCCAGCCTTCTGCCCTGCACCTCCACACACACCCCAGTCCTCTACCCTGACCCCAGAACTCCCCCCCCAGCCTTCTGCCCTACACCCCCACATGCCTCCAGTCCTCTGCCTGACCCCTGAACCCTCCCACACACCTAGCCTTCTGCCCTGCATTCCCCACACCTCCCCAGCCCTCTGCCCTGAAACCCCCCCCCCCCGAGGTCTGGGGTCCCGGCTGCTGGCCCCTTGTCAGCCGGCATCCCGGCCACAGGCCCTGCTCAGCCTGCTGCAGGCCTAGGTGAACAGAACCCCAGGCTGGCAGCAGGCTGAGCAGGCTGGCGGCATAAGATCAGCATTTTAATTTAAGTTTAAATGAAGCTTCTTAAACATTTTGAAAACCTTGTTTACTTTACATACAACAATAGTTTAGTTATATAACATAGACTTAGAGAGAGAAACGTTCAAATGTATTACCAGCACGCGAAACCTTAAATTAAAGTGAATAAATGAAGACTCGGCATACCACTTCTGAAAGGTTGCCTACCCCGATGTAGACTAAATAATGAAATTAATAAATTTTCAATCCAAACGTGTATTAATTCTAATGAACAATGCCACATTATGCAGTATTCATTTTTGAAAGTTTATAATAAGCGATGCTCCGAGGGGTGGGGATGGGGGGCACAAAATATCCTTGCACCAGCCCTGGCCTCAGCCAATCTCCAGTAGGGAGGCAGAGGCTGATTTGCCCCTCACTTGGGCCCTGTGCATGTCAGGAATAATTCCACTGGTGTTATGCTGGCTTAAAAGTGATCTGAGAGAAGACTTGGGCCCAGAAAGTAAGAGGGCAGCTACCAATGTTGAGGGCTGCCTAACTCACGTTGACCAGGCTGCATTAATAAATAACTTGTTTCTAAAATTTTCATGAGCCAAAAATAAATGTGAAAAAAATGACTTAGACCTATTGAAACATTCTGTTTAACTTTGGTAGTGTTTGGTGTTTGTTTTTGACTGACTGGTTACGGTATTTTTTAAACACCCTTTACTCCAAATGAATTGGATTTCTAAACAAAAAAGTCATTTTGAACCAAAAAGCAACAAACTTTTCATTTCAAAAATGTCAAAAGGGGACAGCTGGACCATTTCAAAATGGGAATCTCATGGAAACTGACCTTATCTTGCAAGACTTTTTGATGACTTGGTATTCTTCGACCAAAATGCGTCTTCTCAGAAAATTCCCCGACTGTCTCTAGCTTCAGAACCTTCAGCTGTAGACATGCCCAAAGGGTCCAGGTGACTCTTCCCTTCCCCTCCTGCCAGCCGTTGGCATTGCTTCTTGTCAGGTAACCTCCCTGGTCGGATGCTTCTGGAGGAGGTTTATATTTTGCAGGACAGAATTTTATTTACTTAGCTGCTCCTATGAAGACTTTCATTCCAGGACTCTCAAGGCTGCAAAATATCCTTAAGCTTTCCCATTGGCTGCTAAGATAGCCAATGACTATGAAGGGTGTCATCATTTTATCCCCTGACCCATGGGCATGTCTAGGCTGCATTAGCCAATGTATAAAAACTCCAGTGCCTGAAACGGTGCCTCCGTGTGTGAGACTGGAGCACTGAGATTGAAATATTGAAAGCGTCGTGATGAGTTCGAAGGCGGTAACGCTGCCCTCTGGGGGAAGCATGCCTTTACTTGGCCTAGGGACCTGGCTGGTAAGCTCCATAGCAGCAATTCTCTGGTCTCATTTTCTTTCCAGACTAAGAGAACATCGGTAGCGGGCAGTTGGCCTCGGAGCACGTAAG